>NW_007735934.1:29635-60263 GCF_000696425.1 Galeopterus variegatus
TTTTGCCGGACACCAAAAAAAAAAAAAAAAAAAAAAAAAAAAAAAAAAAAAAAGAACATAGGTAAAGGAAGTTTCTCCCAGAGACCAGAACCAGGGTCTGCCTAGGGAACTGTGTCCACTGCCAGGGCAGAAGAGCTCAGAAGGGCTTCCCTGGAATTCAGCATCACTCTGATTGCTGTGCATCTCCCTTTCTTCCTTCTCCCAAGTGGGAGTGTTTACTGTATTTATCCTGTCCCCATTCCAGGACTGTGTCTGGGGTGGTTTTAAGGAAAGGGGTGCAGACAACCAGGGAAACGGGTTGCTTGTCTTAGCTCACAGGTCACAGTACAGCAAAGAGCCCATCTTAAGATGATGGAGTCCAGAAGTTCTGGCCATTCGACTGGATCTAGAGGCTGGGTGGGATTTGGGAGTTGTCAGCTTTAAGGACAGGGAGCTTGCACTCTATGTGAGATGAAAGATTATTTGGTGAGCAGAAGGGCTATCTGTGGCAGAGTGTTTTAACTGATTATCAAATTATTTTTCCTTTGTCTCTAAGCACACACTTGCACTGCTTTTCCAGACTCCCACTTCCATGTGGCCGTGTGGCTGAGAGCTGCTCAAACAGATGTGACAGGTGACACTTCTGAGCCTGGCCACACAATCTCACAGGAGATTCCTGATCTCCTGTGATCTCTGCAGACAGGAGGCTCTCACCCAGTGTTGCTTTGGAAACAGTCGTTCAGTGTGGCACCTGGCATGACTGAGGAATGCACACACACGCACACACGCACACAAGCACACACAAAATTCACATACAAACACATGCATGTACACACACAATTCACACACACATGCACGCACATATGCATGAACACATGCACATACGCACACACACACACACACACCTGCATGGACACCTGCATACATGCACATACACATGCACATGCATACATGCGCACATGCACACACACATGTGCACATGCACAGGCACACAAGCACACACAAAATTCACGTACAAACACATGCATGTACACACACAATTCGCACACATGCACACATATGCATGAACACATGTACACACACACACCTGCATGGACACCTGCATACATGCACATACACATGCACACGCATACATGCACACACAGTGTACACACACATGTGCACGCACACACGTGCACACATGTGCACCCGATTGTTCAGAAACAGTCATTTTGGAGTTTATATGAATGAGAAATAAACTGGAACAGGGTGGAGATGCTTTTAAACTTGGAGGCTAAATGTTCAGGTAAGGAATTCACCATGGTAATCTCTGAACACCCCCAAACCTTCATTAAAATTCTGCTATTGCGACAGCCCAGTGTTGGGAGCACTTTTATAAATCAAAGGCAGAGAGTCTGGTTCTACAGTGGTTCAGAGCAAGGCAGAGGAAAGAGACCCACAGCAGGAGAAACCACCAGAGGCATTCCATGGAGGCAGGAAGAGACGAGACAGCTGGAGACTGGGAGCAAGCTTCCCTGAGGACTTCCTGAGCTCTGCTATGGAGCAGGCGAGGTTTTGGATTCTCTGCCATAAGCTGGATGAGGACGCAAGCCATTTTTAAATACTAAAGGAAGTATAAGTCTAAGGCTTACAGGCTAGAATGAAATAATCTGTCTCTACCAGCCCCCAAGGACAGGGATGCTGACTTCCTTTTTCCGTGTTCCTGGTATCTAGTAAATTCAGTAAAGGAGCTCCACTGGACTCTACGGTGAAGCTCCCACCACAACCACTACCACTCCCCAGACTTCCAAACCTGGACTCAGGAAAGTTATCTGGCTAGGATAAGGCTGAATACAGAAGCTCAGGTCCCCTCCAATAGAAGAAAAGGGGGAAATGGCCACAAAATTGCATCAAACAAATGCACACACACACACATACGACATACCACACACCCATGTATACACACACTGCACACACACAGTCTCTGGCCCAGCCACATTATGCTGTGTAAAATGAAATGTTTTCTTCATAAGTTATTCCCCTAAGTAATTATCTTTCCAAAATTACAGAGGCAGTGAGTCCTGATTCATGGATAGAAAGCTGCCTAAATCAACAGCCAGCCTAAAAGACATGCCATATTTTTTAATGTCACTTCTACTTCTACATTATTCACCAAATGCTCATAAGGCACGTCCATGTGCCAGACACTGCATTTGGCATTTAAGAAACCAGGTGTCGAGGACATCACCCCGTTCTGGAAGTGCTTTGCAGCCACACTGCAGCAGCGGGGGCTGACCTCGGGAAGGTCACCTCCCTGGGGCTGTAGCAGCAGCTGCTCTAGTGCTGAGAGTTCAAGGCGACCCCCTCCCTGGGAGTCACTGAACTCTAGTCTGATGTGACAACCCCTCCTCCTTCCCAGCAGCTCAGTATCCCACCCGCCTGCAGGCGTGCTGGCTCCATGGGGGCATGGCATGCCAGGAAGGCAGTTGGAACTGCTCAGGCTGTGCAGCGTAGTGCACTCCCCATGTCCCTCCCCACCCTGCCACCTCGCCCAGGGGCTCATTTCTATTGGCAATCTCAGTAGTGAACCGCCACATTTAGATAAGTGGCACTAAAATAAAATGGACTGTAATTATTGTTATAGATTACAGTAATTACAGAGGGGGAAAGGGCCGATTAGATTAGCACGCCCACCCCCCACCAGGCTCCGGCTGATAGGAAGGAGATTTGTGCAGAAGGCGATGAACCTGCTGTGAGTGTGGGATGTCACTATGGCCTCCCAGGGCCTGGGCTGCAAAGGGCAGCACAGAGGAGGAGGGTGGTGGGAGGGAGAAGCTTTCAACCTGAAAATACACCAGCCATTAGGAAACAGGGCCTCTCACCCGCCTGCCTGGGGGTCATGCCCCTGCCAGGGGCAGAGCTGCTGCCAGGCTTGCCCTGTGATTCAGGGCCATTGGGGCCTGAGCCTCTCCCCGCTGTCTCCCAGCCGTGGTCAGCCACCTCTCAGCCATGCCTCACAGGCCTGGCTGGAACACAGGATCTACCCAGGATGACATGTTACTTAGACGCTGTCTGAGCCTCTCTCCCCACATTGGTGGATGGAGACCATTTCAATTCGTGTGAGGTTGTGGTGAGATCACAGATATAGAGCATACAGGACAGCGGCACCCGGCAAGGAGAAGGTTCTGGTAAATGTGTCTGCCCCTTCCCTGCCCTGGACACTCCTGGGACCCCAGCTGGACCTGCTGGTGTTCCCACCCTCACTGCCCAATGGGAACAATCATTCCTCGGATGGAAGGACATGGCCATGAAATCTGCATTGCCCCTGGGTCTGCTCCCTTCTGGGAGCTGCCCAGCCTCTGGAATGCCCACCATTCCTGGGACGCCCATTTGTGTGAACCAGGTGGAGCCAGGCATCTGCCCAGCCCAGGGCACCATGCCACCAGCTGGCTCTCCAACCACCCCTGAACAGGGGGTCTACTGCCACGCCCCACCCCAGCCCTGTCTGCTGCTCTGTCCTGTTGACCCCCATCAACTATCCCCCTCTAAAGAGTCCTCCTGTGCATAACGCTTCAGCTCTGGGTCTGAGAAGGTCCCCTATAGCCCACAGAATTCATTCCAAAATCACTCCCCAGCAATGGGCCCTGATATTATCCCCGCAAAATACTTATCACATCACAAGTATCTTCTTACTCATCGGTCACCCTCGGAGACTATAAACTTCATGGAAAAAGAAAAAAGAAAAAAAAAGTTATTTTGCCCTTTAATTAACCCCTTAGCCGAGTGTGTGACACAGTAGACAGCAATTAACAGGTAATGAATGAATGAAAAAATCTGGAATTATTGACTGCCCAGAATTTTGCCAGCCTTTTGCTTTCTTGATTTACTCCTTCTCTGCAAGGGAAACTTTCCTTCTGGACCGTGGTCAGGGGCAGGGGAGTGCAGTGAGCCCAGCCGGTAGAGGCAGATGTTTGTCGCAATGCAGGACAGAGAGGGTGGAGGTGTTGGGCCCCGAGAGTCAGGAGGAAGGAGCATATGCCAGACTGCAAAGGTGGCCCCGATTCTCCTGGGAAGACACTTGAGCTGGAAATGAAGTATTTCAAAGGAGCTTGAAAAGCACAGGAAACTCTTGGCTCTGGGATGCTTATTGTAGCCCCTGGAGATATGGTCTTAGTCAATGTAAGTAAACTAGTAGATTTTTAATTCCACATGGCCTCATCTCCTGCCTAGTGGCCGTTCCTACATGGGCAGAAACCCCCAGGCTTGCCATGGGGCTTGTGCAGCTTGGCTAGTGTTGCTATCTCTAGTGTTATTATCTCTGCTCCTGACATTGACCAAAAGAAACAATCCAACTTAAATGTGCTCCTGAAAATCTCCAAGTTGCTGCTGGACCAGTTCCTGTTTTAAAGACTCAAATCCCTTGGCCCCTGTCCTCTGGATAGAGGATCAAAGCACAGATGTGTCTGTGAGGCAGAGCACAGGCAGTGCTGCCACATGGTCCCAACCACCAAGCCCCAGCCCCTTCTTACCATCCCAAACGTGAAGGCCAACGGTGACCTGGAACCAGCTGCAGCCATACAGAGCCTCATGAAGAAAACCGCCTGGTGGAGAATGTTGGGACCTGCCTCTCAGGGAACAGGCCCCACCAAAGCAGCCTCACTGCTCTCCCTCCCAACATCCCATTGCTCTCTCTCAAAGCCAATACCTTATAAGACAAAGGGAGAATAAGTCTTATCTGTGTCCTACTGTACCAGGTGCTATGGGTGGGGGAAACCAGGCAAAGTCGTTTCCTCCATGTCCTGAAGGCACTGCTGGGTCTGTCCCTCCAGCTTGTCTTGGGGACTCATGTTTCTCATGAATGGGTAAGCTGAGGCAATGGCTGGAGGGTACATGTATACAGTTATACTATGCAATCCTTGGAGAGAACATAAATTTAAAACGACTAGTCTTGGACACTTCTTGGAGGAACCACCGGATCCCTGGAGACTGAGAGGCTGCCAGAGGATGCCTGGTTTCCTGTCCTCGATTCCAGTCCTTATTTCCCAATCCTCAAGGGCTCCCTCAGCCCTGCTGGCTGCTATTCCAGCCCCTCCCCACATCAGGTGAGGCTAATTCTGACTGGAAAAAATGACATCTCCCACTGAAATACAGCCGCCCTAACTCAGCACCCACCCAGGCCTGAGGAGCTCCCTCTGCTGCAGGAGGCAGAACAGCTGGGCGCTCCTGAGCCACCTCTGCCTCCCTGGGCTAGTCTGACAGTCAGGCTTGCAGGCAGAGGCTTTGGAGCTTAGGGCAGAGGGGAACTGTGAAGCCAGAGACACGGCCACAGCCTCACGGACCCCAGTCACTAGAGCTGTCCAAGGTTTGTCACACGTTGGTACCTCTGTCCTTCTCTTTCCCTCTGCCTGGAACACAGTTCCCCTGGCTCTCAACGTGGCGTTCTCTCTCTCAGCATCTAGGTTTCCATCTTACCTCTTCAGAAAGGACTCTGCAGATCACTCCACATAACACAGTCCTGTCACCAGCACGGCCCCCTCCCCATTTCTGTCACAGTCCTTCTAATCCTACTTAGCCTCTAACATAGCCTTTAATTACTACGTAGGTGTGTTCTTGCTTATGGTCTGATCCCTAGAAACATGGGAACGCCACTAAAGCAAGGGTGAGCCTGTCTGCCCCTTGTCCTATCTGCAGCACTAGCATGGTGGCTTGCCCAGAGCAGGGTCCATAAATGTTTGTTGGCCAACCACGTGCGATTATTCACCAGTGAAAGGCAAATACTAATGGTTTCTAAACATAAATCATCCAGTGAGGAGTTCTCCAGGCCTGAGTATCTGGGAAGGCTCATCTTCTGGCTCACTAACTAATTTTTTTTTTTTTTTTTTTTTTTTTTTTTTTTTTTTTTTTTTCCCTGGAACACAGTTCCCCTGGCTCTCAATGTGGCGTTCTCTCTCTCAGCATCTAGGTTTCCATCTTACCTCCTCAGTAAGGACTCTGCAGATCACTCCACATAACACAGTCCTGTCACCAGCACGGCCCCCTCCCCATTTCTGTCACAGTCCTTCTAATCCTACTTAGCCTCTAACATAGCCTTTAATTACTACGTGTAGGTGTGTTCTTGCTTATGGTCTGATCCCTAGAAACATGGGAATGCCACTAAAGCAAGGGTGAGCCTGTCTGCCCCTTGTCCTATCTGCAGCACTAGCATGGTGGCTTGCCCAGAGCAGGGTCCATAAATGTTTGTTGGCCAACCACGTGACTAATTTTTGCCTTAGGACAGCCTGGCACTTTGAACGAGACCTGTTTCCTTCTTCGCTGTGGCTAGTGGGAGCATTGGGAGCTGACCTCTTGCAGCTGATCAAACCCTTAGCAGGCGAGTTGCTGGGCACCAAACTGCACCAGCCAGGAGAGCTTTTGTCTTGGAGCCCTCAGCTGTGTCAGGACTTTCTGGGAAATGAAACTGGGCCAGAGAAGTTGGGGGGGATTAGGGACGGAGGATTGGGAAGAGGGGTGGGGAGGCAGAAAGGGTACATGCGTGCGCATATCTTTCTACCAGTTCAGTTTGAATCTCTGCCCTCATTTTCTCTCTGCCCTGATTTCCCCATTTCTTGATTAGGAGAGAAAAAAAAAAAAAAACCTCCAGTTGTACATTAAGTATTTCTGTAAGCTGCCACTAATCCTTTTCTGGAATGAGGCAGGGTATAAATAAATAAATATAAATAAATAAGCTGTCTTCCCCCAGGGTGCCCCACTCCATTTGGATTTAGGTCATCCACATGTCTATTTATGATCTATTTTTGAATTTCAGGATTCTGACTGTGTAAGCAGGAACCACAGAGCTGGCTGTGGGGCCGGGACACCTGCCAAGGCCAACACTCACAGAGCCCTGCCGCCCATGGGCCGGCAGAACCAGCCCAGCAGGCCTCAGCCGGAGATGCCAGAGCATCTGTAGAGCAGAGGGATCCTGTTAGCCCGGACGCCTGGGGCAGCACTAGACACCTGCCAAGGCCAACACTCACAGAGCCCTGCCGTCCATGGGCCGGCAGAACCAGCCCAGCAGGCCTCAGCCAGAGATGCCAGAGCATCTGTAGAGCAGAGGGATCCTGTTAGCCCGGACGCCTGGGGCAGCACTGTGCATCCTGCAGAGTAATGAATAGTCCAGAGTCGTGGCCCCTCCTGGGTCTCAGCTTCGATTTATAGGAAATGGGGGTTTGGGACAAAAACCAGCTGAGGGTGAAAAGTTGGTCTCACAAAGCTCTCGGTGCAGTGCCCGACTCGATGAATGTTTCCTATTATCCAACAATCCTCCAGTCCACAGGCAGGCTTCACACAACACCCATTTAGCTGTGACCTTATGAATCCCGTGGGCACAACTAAAGCAGCAAACCGGGCTGGCTGGTTAGCTCGGTCAGTTAGAGCATGTTGTTGACAACACCAAGGTCAAGGGTTAGAATCCCCACATTGGCCAGCCACAAATAAAGCAGCACACACTCTCAGGTTCCAGAATGGAAAGGAATAGGGTGGTTTCAGACCTGCCCACTGAGTGGTATGCTGCCCCAGGCACCCATGTGATTCCGGAGCCTCAGGGGCAGGGAGACAGAGGCACAGGGCAGGAGGTGAGCACACCCCAGGCCCAGCCTCAGCCAGTCCTGAACATCCCCACGCCGGCAGCATGATCTTGTAAAAAGCAAACCTGCAGTCCCCACACCGGTGCAGCTCACAGGAGCCCCTCGTTTCCCCACACTGGAGAGCATCAGGTCCTGGGACAGCAGCATCCGTCCTGTGCCTCCTGGTTCTCCCATTGCAGGGAGCCCCCTCCTTTCCCAGCCCCTTGCCTCACTCTGCTTCAGGCCTCAGCTTAGATGTCACTTTGTCCGGAAGATTTTCCTGATGCACAGAATATCACTGAACCCATCTCCCCAAGGGAGGAAGGACCAGTCAGCAGAGTCTAAATGTGGGAGGGCAAGCCTGTGTCTCCTGTGTCCCCTGACATTTCCTAGCATCTAACCCCATGACTGGCAGACACCAGGAACTCAATAAATATAGACTGAGCAGAAGAATGATTAAATGAGATGACACACAGTCTGCCAAGCACCAGCAGTTTGTCACCAGGCAATTGTCCTCAGGGGACCTGGCTCTATACCCAGGGGCCATTTCAGGTCTTGAAAAAAGGAATTTGGCAAGGAACAAAAAAGGTCTGTGTCTGTGAGGAAACCACAGACAGGGAGGTTACAGGGGAGATTCAGAACTGAGCAGAAAGGTCTTTCTGTCACAGGAATAGCCTGACTGGGCAGAAGGACAGGGTGGGGGCAATGGGGTTCAAGCCTCAGCAGCAGGGAGACCAGGACATGCTGGGGTCACTGGGTTTCAGTCCATCCTTATCCTGGGTTAGGCCAGTAGCCACCTGGCAGGGGGTGGCAGGCCTTTGGTCACACCAGCCTTCTGGCTTCATCAGGTGCACATGGGAAATGACACTCTGCTACTCCACAAGGGGACATTCGGAGACAGAGAACGGAGATGGCAGCTGATAGGCCTCAAGCAGATGTGCGCTGTCACTGCACAGGGCATCCTGGCTTCCCATTCCTCTCCCTCAACAGCCCCTTCCTCACAACCTCCCTGACCTCGTCATGGAAGCACAGAGTTCTCTGCCACTGGCTCCTCCTGTCCTGTGACAGAAGGTTTCCAAGACACCTGCCACAGCACTGCTCTTGCTGAAGTGAACAAGAGAAACTCACTGGGCTTTAATCCCCATCTCCCTAAAGGCCTGGGGGTGACACACTGTCTCCCACCATAATTTGCTCCCCTCTGCCTTTCCAAAGACAGGGAGGGAACTTCACCCCTGGAAACTCCAAACTATGGTGACGGAAGCACTCCCACCAGGTGGTGACACCTGAGTGACAGACACGAGTCTCAGGGAGCCCAAGAAGAAGTGAGTGATGTCCCCGAGAAGCCAGCTCAGCCCCAAATGCAATGGAGGACTGAGCAAGACTGAGACCACCATGTTATGGTTTCCAGACCGTGAGAGATGCCCCAAGACGTGGTGGAGCAAAGGAGCTGGTGCCAGGTCGCAACCTGCAGAACCCGTCTCTCATGGGAATTTCCTAAAAGTTCCCTCAGACTTTGAACACTGGAAATTATGGAGAGAGACACACCCAGGACGAAACGGATTGCAAACTCGGAGAGAAAGCATCACGGATTCCCACAGAAGCCGAGTTCAGCCCCTGCAAGCTCTAGCCCCCTGCCACCTGTCCTTTAACAGGGAGCTAGAGCTCTCCAAAGACCAGTGCTAATGAGCAAGGAGGCAACAATGAATGTAAGGACGGAATTTCCCCCAAAGATGAGTGGACGAGGGAGAAGCTGGCACGGAAAGAAAGGGACATCAGCAAAAGCAGATAAAGGAAATGTAAAATCCATCCCAAGGAATTCTCTCTAAGGGGAAAATAGAAAGATTAAGGGTTCAGACAAATATTCTCCCCAGTCTCAGAGAAGTTACAGATCACATGGCCTCTTGAAGGAAAAAGGAAACTCAGCAGAGATACAAAAGTTCAAAGAAGATCATAGAACAACAGACAGAGATGAAAAGCAAACAATCAGGCCTAGGAAAGAGACAAAGCCAGGGGACCCTGGGCTTCTGTGCAGAGCTGCAGGGGGAGCGCTGGGCAGCACCCGGAGGAAGGCAAGTAGCTGAGGTCCTGGGGCCCGGGCAGGAGGCAGGGGGCTGGCCCAGAAGAGGCACCGCACCTTAGGTTCTGGCAGCAAAGTGAGGTCATGAGCTGGGGCATGACTAAAGTTCTCTACCCAAACCAGCCAAATCAGGGACCATGTCTTTCCCCAAATCCTCCTTCCACAGGCCTGGGACCTCTGCTTCCCTGGAACCCACCCCAGTGGACGATCATACCCCAACTGCCAGTGCCACCAAAAAGCTGCCTCTACATGCAAAGCCCCTGAAGGTGGCAGCAGCCAGAGCCCCTGCAGCAGCAGTGGGAAAAACAAGCTGTAGCTGTCAGTTCTGAAATGTAGACAGTGTTGTCCCTGTCTCCGGATGGTGCCGCAAGACTCAGGCCTCAAATAAATCTTGTATTGATATTTCCACCAGTGGAGGGAGCCCTGGCGAGGCGCCTTTCAATATTTTTAAAATGATTTTTCCTCTTGGCTGTACTTCGTAAGAAGCCATCAGACACTGGAAGCCAGAATCTCTTTCTTGCTGTAATGATTTGTTCTCTGGCAGGGGACAGGGTTTATTACCCTGGAAGCCAGTTCACGGTCCAAGGTGAGAGTGGCTGAGGCCTAGGGATTTTCCCTTCCTCGCAGTGCTGGCTAAACGCAGCAAAGCCCTGATCCACAGGGCAGGCTCGCAGCAGGGCCGCGCCAGACCTTCTCAAGGGAAGCTGTCCTCTTCCCCTGGAAGCTCAAGCCTCTCCCTTGTGGTGCCCCAGTGGAACATGGAAATGATAGCCCGGAGTTCTGCAGGGAGGACCCACAGTGACCCTGAGTCCACGTCTCCTTCCAATCAAGTGACATCAGAGTTCATGGCTCCTGAGAAAGTGGGCCAGCAAAGCAAAGAGATGAGAAGGCAGCACATCAAGTCGGTGCCTTCTCCCTTGTGGTGCCCCAGTGGAACATGGAAATGATAGCCCAGAGTTCTGCAGGGAGGACCCACAGTGACCCTGAGTCCACGTCTCCTTCCAATCAAGTGACATCAGAGTTCATTGCTCCTGAGAAAGTGGGCCAGCAAAGCAAAGAGATGAGAAGGCAGCACATCAAGTCGGTGCCCACTCCCATGCCTGGCCTTAGTGTTGGCTTCCGGCTCTGTCACACCCTTGTCCCACCCTGCTTTAAGTAGCTTTTCAAGACCCAATGTCTGGCAAGTGCCAGATGCTAGATCTGAGTCAAGCATTCCTTGCACTAGAGGGAAAGTGTGCCCACACTCTGGAGGGTGGCAGCAGGAGAGGTCAGACTCTCCAGGCCTATCTTCCATCTTCCTCTCCCAAAGGGTCTTGGGATCCAGCCACAAGAAACTCTGCTTCAAGCAGAAGCAGCTATTGGTACTTGCTCACCCGTTCCTTCATGCAGCACACTGGGGGCCTGAGAATACTTAGCCCGCCATCACCTGGCAGCTCCCGTCCACCCAGCAGTGCAGGTGCACCCTCCTCAACCAAGGTGCATCTGAAGCACCACGAAGCACTCACTTGTTCTTCTGGAGTCTGGCACCAAGCTCCTGTTACATGCTGGGGCCCTTGTGTGCTGGGGCCCTTGTTCCTTAGCTGGTCTGTCACACTCTCGAGTGTAAGCCCTTGGAGACACAGTCTGTGTCTTATTCACAACTTTGCCCTCAGAATCCAGCCCAAGCCTGGAAGAAGGCAGGAAAGATGTGAGTGAGGGAAGAAAGTCCCACTCCTGGACCAGCATCCTTCACGTGCAGTTCTCAGCCTCCTCGCTGCCCATGGGCCCTCCACCAGGCGGCATTGCTGTTATGCTCCTAGACATCAACTTGCACAAGGTACTGCACGTACCAGACTCTCCACAAATGCTAGCTATTACTATCACTGGAAAAAAGAAACCCCACAAAGTTCCAGGCAGATAACGAGGAGTACATGATCAAATAGAAGCATCATAGCAGAGTCAATCGACAACGGGAAGGAAAACACATTGGTCTCAGGTTGAAGACATCGCGGGGCATTGTCTACAGGGAATGCTACAAAACACTGCTCAGATGGGACCAGGTCCTGTGAGGAGCAACCACTGCCCTGAGCTACATGAACTTTGGAAGAAAAAAATGGATACAACAAAAATTAAACAGATTTCTTTACTACAGGCTTGAATATGCTAATGTGTGTTGTGAAACATGATAAGATAGATGGAACATGTAGTGTTTTCCATGCTTAGCTCTCCCCAGGGCCCTTCCTTTGGGAGGCATCTCCTTGAAGTACCGCTGCTCAGAACTCACTTTTGGAAATCCCATATTAATCTCTCCGTCAGAACAAGGGTTTCAATGCATTGCTTTTACCCAAATGAAGCCTGTAGATTTTCCCCTGCTGAGGTTATTTGGTTAGGCCCAACCCATCCTGCCATAATGATTTAAATATCAACCTCGTCACCCATCACTTTAGCTACTTAATATGATCAGTAACCTAATCGTTTGTATGATTTATAGCATCAAAGGATGAACACGAGCATAGCTATTTTCATCCATGAGACTGAATCTCAGAGCATCGGTGCTTGAAAGAAAACGTGTCAGGCAGCGAATGTTTTCAGGATCATGCTCACAATAAAGTCAATAATCAGTTTCATAAATGTGCTTCCCACCATGTTCCTGAATGACAGCCAGTGACATCACACCAAAATCCCTGATGAAATGGGCCTCCAAGGAGGAGTGCAATTCTCACCAGAGGAAGCTCACTCGATGCCCATCTGCACCCGATGATACACATTAGTGTCGAGAGGATTGATGGGTTGATAGCTCCCTTTTTTTTTTTTTTTGCTTCTTTAAAAAGATCAACAAAATTTGCAAACCTTTATCTAGACTGACCAAGAAGAAAAGAGAAGACCAAAATTACCAAAATCATGGGGCCGGCCCGGTGGCGCACTGCTACAGTGCGCCGCTTGGGAGCATGGCGGCACTCCCGCTGAGGGTTCGGATCCCACATACAGACCGGCCGCTCACCGGCTGAGTGAGGTGTGGGCGCAACACCGAGGGTTGCAATTCCGGTGCCGGTCCCGGTCCGGTACGGGAGCGACACTGAGGGTTGTGATCCATTGCCAGTCACGAAAAAAGACAAAAAGGAAAAAAAAAAAAAAATTACCAAAATCAGAAATAAAGCAGGGGCATTATTCCATTGTCATTACAGTTTTTTGCGGTGGTAAGATCTAGTTTCTTTCTCTTGCTCACTTGCATTTTTGTTCCACCAGTGGGTTTTGTTCTTTCTTGTGTATTCGTGGTAGTGATTGTCATCTTTCAGATTGCAGATGCAGGGCTTTCTTGAGGATTTCTTGTAGGGCTGGTTGTGTGGTGGTGAACTTCTGCAGTTTTTGTTTTTCTGGAGTATATACTATTTCTCTCATTTCTGAAGGACAGCCTTGCTGGTTATAGTATTCTTGGCTGGCAGTTTTTTTCTTTAAGTATCTCGAATATATAATCCCATTTTCTTCTGGACTGTAGAGTTTCTGTTGAGAAGTCTGCTCAGTCTGATAGGGGCTCCCTTGACTTGATACTTTTCTCTTGCTTCTTTTAAGATTCTCTCTTTGTCTTTGAACTTTACCAGTTTGACTATAATGTGACTTGGAGAGGATCTTTTTGGGGTGAAATCTATTTGGGAATCTTTGAGCCTCCTGGATGTGAAGGTCTGTGTCTCTCCCTATACTAGGAAGTTTTCCATTATTATTTTGTTGAATAGGTTTTCCATGCCTTTTCCTTTCTCCTCCCTTCTGGAACACCCATGATTCAAATGTTTGTGTGCTTAGGTTGGCTTCTAGCTCTATTAGATTTTCTTCATTTTTAAAAATTCTTTTTTCCTTTTTTTGTCCATCTGGGTTATTTCAAAAAGACTGTCTTCAAGATCATAAACTCTTTCCACTGCTTGTTCTAGCCTACTACTTAAGCTATCAGTTGTGGTTTTTATTTTGTTGAGTGAATTTTTCAGTTCCATGAGTTCTGGTACATTCTTTTATAAGGTATTAATCTCTTTGTAAATTTGCTCCTTCACATCCTGGATTTTTTTTCTTGTTTCATTATGTTGTCTAACTGAGTCTTCTCGTATTTCAGTAAGTTTCCTTAAGATTGTTGCTTGGAATTCCTTTTCAGTCACTGCAAGGGTTTCTTGCACTATAGGCTTTGGTATTTGAGAATTACTGTATTCTTTTGGTGGTGTCATATTTTCTTCACTTTTTGGATTTCTAGTATTTGTACACTGATGTCTGGTCATCTGGGAGAGCAGTTGCTTCTTCTATTATTCTGGAGTGGGTTTTGGGGAGAGAGACGTCCTCTTTTATTTTCTAGTCTTCACTGGTCACTCTCCTTGTTTCAATGTAGTTGAGTGTCTGGCAGGCTTCCTGCAAGGTAGCTGCGGCTACGGCTGTGGCATCAAGCCACTTTTGCAGCAGCCATGGCTGTGGTGGGCCACCCACACAAAAGTGGTGTTTTTGGTGTGCTTTCTTGCCTACTTCCAGGTGGATGGGGTGGCTGCCCTTGGCTCCAGCCTATGACCCCAGACATTGCTGTCTTGCCTGCTTCCAGGTAGATGGGGTGGCTCTGAATAGCTTTCTGGTAATCTACTGAGAGTATTGTTTCTCTCAACCTGCCTCTGATGGGGATTAAGTAGTGGCAGGTTCAAAGTTTTGCTTCTAAGCCATTGCCTAGGGTGCAGCCAAAACTTCCTGCTGGGTGCCAATGGAGCCAAGTGCTGTGAAAGGCAGCTGATCCAGAGATAAGACCCTGCACTTGCCTGCTGTAATCATGAGACAACATAACCATGCCCTTGAGGTCAGACACTCATGGAGAAGAGTTAAACTGGCATACTTCCAAGTGATTGCTTTTCCTGCCCAAAAGGCAGAGCAGATTCAATGTGGATTATCTACCAACCTCTTGAACTACATACATAGGCCTCTGGTTTAAAATGGCAGATGACACATTACCCCCACCCCACTTCTAACTAAAATATTTATAAAGACACAGAAATGATAAAAAGATAAAATATAAAGATAATACAGGCAGCCATCCTATTGCAAATATTAGGAGAATTTCCCTTGAATATAAGGTGGATGGATACGGATTGAGAAATATAATCACCTATGCTTTTCTCCAAAGGACAAGACAGCCTCACCACTCTGAAATACCACAGGAGGATGTCCTCACCCCATTCATCCCTCTTTGCTTGTTCTTGAGATCAGAGACCCAGGGTTTACCCCAAATTGAATAATACACAGCAAGTCCTCTACTGTGTGCTTCCTGCTCCTAGTGCAGCCAGTAATCTTCTGCATGTCCCCAAACATGAGACAGCAAAAGATACCAAAAGGCATTCAGCAGTAATATCAGTCTTACAAGATGCACTTCAGAGAGCTTTGTCTATCCCTATCTCCAGGAGCTACAGAGCCATCAAAGTCTCTGAGAAGCCATTCAGTAAAGAATCCTATTGTGATTCTGTTTAATTCAATATTTCTTACATGTATCTGAATACATGGCACTTTTATTTTTCACTTAATATCTATACACGTCCTGAAGAATTAGTGTCCCCTGAAACTTATTTTCAGAAATGCTCTAAATCCATTCAGGGAAAACAATTTCCAGAGAACTACAAGACAGGAAACAGAGGAGAAAGGAGGCAGTCAATGGTGATTGAATCCTGGAAAACATGGTCCCCACTAACAAAGCACATTTGGCTGACACAGATTTAGAAAGAATCTCAGCATCTTACAGCAGGGATTGCAGCTGCTTACTGAGTAATCCAGAGAACAAACCCTGGATAGAACAATGTACAATGTACTAACTAACATCTTCAAAATAAAAGAAGAAAGCACACTAAATGGAAAGTCACAGAAAAAATAACAAGTTGAGCTTAAAAGTGGAGTTGGTGGATTAGGGAAGGAAGGATTGCACATAAAACCAAACTTCTAATCCCAGCATTAAACTCTACATTGGAATCGATGAGGAGCAGACTGAATCAGTAATGGGAAGATACCTCTCCCTGACAATGTGAAGGGGACAGCCAGGGACAGCAACAGCAAGAGCTAAGGTGTAGCCAGAATTACAGAAGATTCTGAAAAAATACATGCACAAACCAGACAATGTACAAAATCTTTAACAGAGCCAAAGAAGACACAGTTGAAGAAATACTTTTTGAATTTTAAAAGAATCAGTTGTAAATTAAAGGGACTTAATGTTCTAAACAAAATTATTTAAAAATAAATTTAGACATATTCTGGTATAAATAAATTTGACTTGAACCAAGAATACATACTTTTAATACAGAAAAAAATGGAGTTAGATAAAAATCAGCTTGATTTCACTTTC
This sequence comes from Galeopterus variegatus, assembly GCF_000696425.1. Lineage (NCBI taxonomy): Eukaryota > Metazoa > Chordata > Mammalia > Dermoptera > Cynocephalidae > Galeopterus > Galeopterus variegatus. Next base: position 45,597 of record NW_007735934.1, read on the forward strand.
CCTTTTTTAACACTAAAAACAGATAACAGGAGTAAATGTTTCCAGCTTATTTAATGACACAAGTAGTGCATCCCAGATTAAGAAGGGCATCACAAGATATAAAAAGCTCAGAAATGAATAAAAAGTGATGTACTTGGAAAAATGTCATGAATATATAATCTAGCCACCTGAAAAAGATAACAGAATTAAGAAATCAAAATGGGAAAATCATGATAGAAAAGCAATGACTTTGAACACTGAATTAATTCAAACGCATAGTTAATCTATTTTAACTCAAATTTTTGGATTTCTGATAGTTATATGCCAATCTGCCTGCCACCTTCTGCTTAAAAGTAGATGGAATATCAATAATCAATACTAACTACTGTTGTTTGGAACACAGGAATGCAATGCACACGACAGCGACAGAAGCATCTCTGGCACTGGGCACTGCAGACAAGCAGAGGAAAAGGGTGCAGGGAAGAAACAGACAATAAGGACTCTGTGGTGGAGGGCACAAGGCACGGTGGGCAAGAAGAAAATAAGAGAAAACTCTGGAGATAAGTTTTCCAAGACTTAAGAAAAGAGGAATGATCTTGGACAGAATTTGCCACAGGATGAAATAGAGAGAAATAAAAAATACATAAGAATTGAGGTTATAGTGAAATTTGACAATATCTAAAACAAAGGAAAAGTCCTAACTGTTTCCAGAGCAAATAACCTTCAGAAAAATTCAACATAAGACTTCGCGTTTGATACATTAGGTTCAATAAGACAATGGAGTGATATTTTTAAGGCATTTTAAGCAAAGGAACATTAAACCTGGAATTTTATATCCAGCCGAATTGCCTTTTAAATGCCATAAAAATATTTTCAGACATGCAAGGCTTCATTAGGTTTGTCTCATAAAAACCCATTTTAGAAAGACTTTGTGAGAAAGTACTCGAATAAGAAAAGAAACAAACCTTGAAGATGGTGCAGGAGATACATGAAATAGGGGTGATAAAATACCTGGAAATTTTGCTTTTGCCTGTTAAAAGGCTCAGAGCACCATCCAATGAAGAAGACAACGTAGATCATAAGAAACCAAAATGAAAACCACAGAGAATACCGAAGTGTGGGTAACATGGGAAAGTAAAGGTTTGAAGCTGCTAAATTCCTTACCATCTGAACAAAGAAAAAAAATTAAAGCAGAAAAAGAGCTAATTTAAGTCAAAGCTTCAAATGACAGAAAAATTCAAATTTCTTAATTATCACAATAAATATTGCCAGTTAAAGACAGTAACTGAGAAAAATATCTGCTATGTGTTTACACATTGTGCTTTAAGGACACAGAAAGGTTAAAGGTAAAGGGATAAGAAAAGATTTGCCAAGTGATACTAACAAAAAGGTAAATAAAGTCAATACCAGACAAGATAGACATTAAGGCAAAAAAGTATAGACAATATAGAGTCACTTATAGACAATATAGAGTCACTACAGAATACTGAAAGGTTTAATGAATCAAAAAGATATAACATTTCTAAATGAGTATGTACTTAATAAATTTACCTCACACTTTATAAGGCAAACTTACATAGAATATTTTTGAAAACTTTAAAAATCTAATAAGTGATTAATTTCTACAGATTTTTCTTAATTATTGATCAAGCAAACCAAATAATCACCAAAGACAGAGAAAATGTGAACAATGCAATTTACTAAACATATATAATTATATATTAGACAATTATTTATTTATTTTTGTCCTTTTTTGTGACCGGTAAGGGGATTGCAACCCTTGGCTTGGTGTTGCCTGCACCGCACTCAGCCAGTTAGTGCACCGGCCATCCCTATATAGGATCCGAACCTGCGGCGGGAGCACCACTGCGCTCCCAGTGCCGCACTCTCCCGAGTGCGCCACGGGGTCGGCCCTATATTAGACAATTAAAAAATATACATCCTTCTCAGGCAGATACGTACATTTCTAAAAACTGATTATATTCTAATTTTAAAAAGCTATGTTCCTGATCAAAAGTTACAAGCTAATAACAAATACGTAAATAAAATATTCCTATATATAGAAAAAAATTGAAAGTACTTCTAAAAATCTCAGAGATCATAAAAAAATTCATAATGGATAGTTTAAATACAACTAAAACTGAATAATAATAATAATCATATAGCAAAACTTATAGAATATAGTATAGGTGGCAATTTGAGGAAATTACAATGGTACTTTCAATTAAAAGTTTGTGGAAAAATAGTATTAAAAGATAATTTAGGGCCGGCCCGGTGGTGCACTGCGCTAGTGCGCTGCTTGGGAAGCGCGGAGGCGCTCCCGCCGAGGGTTCGGATCCCACATACAGACCGGTTCCCGGTCACTGGCTGAGCGAGGCACGGGGGCAACACCGAGGGTTGCGATCCCGTTGCCGGTCCCGGTCCGGTACGGGGGCAACACTGAGGGTTGCAATCCGTTGCCAGACACGGAAAAAAAAAAAAAAGATAATTTAAATCTTTCCATGAACTTTTTGAAGTATCTCATATGTAGCTTCCAATTCTTATATTAGAAGAGAAGACCTAAGAACCTAGAAAAAGAGCAACAATAACTCCAAAATTATGTAAGAAAGGAGATAAAGAACAGAAATTAACAAAATTATTTATTTACTAAACACACGTACAAATATCATCGTCTATGTGCCAGGCACATAAATGTTTTACAACTATTAACTCGTCTGGTCCTCAAAACAACTTATGAGGAGGGTGCAATTACTATTGCCATTTTACAGAGCTGGAAACAGAGGCACAGAGAGTTTAAGTAATTGACACAAGACCACACAGCTAGAAATTGCTGGAGCCAGGATCTTGCTATAAAGGTTGTGCTTTGCTAAAATAGAAAGACTCAAATAGAAATAAAAGTTAATTTTTAAAAATGAATAACAAAATAGACTAACCTCTGGAATTATTAATTTGTTAATAAAGAGAGAGAAAGAGAAACAAATAGCATTATGAATACAAAAGTGACATAATTACCAATACAGCAATAATTAAAAACATGAGAGGATATTAATTCCATTATCCTAATAACTTTTAGAAGTTAAAACAGGATACAATGCTAATATGCAAAACCTAGTGTATGTCTACATACCAGCAATTAACAACTGAAAAATGAAATTTGAAACACTGTGCAAAACAAAATACATAAGAATAAATTTAATAAAATATATGTGAGACCTACTAAAAACTACACAATATTGGTAAGAAGATGAGAAATAAGAAAAATGAAAGAAATGTAAATAAATTAAAAGATTTGCTATATTCATGAGTGAAAGACTCAATATTGTTAAGATGTTCCATAAGCCCCAAATTGGTCAAAAGATTTAACAAGCCCAGACACAGTCTTAGAAGGGATTTTTAAAAATTGACAATCTGAGTCTAAAGAAATTATGTGATTCTAAAAATTTAAGGGACCTAGAATAGACAAAATAACATTTACCAGGACAGCAAAGGAGGAAAATTTACATCATCTAATTTGAGATTTACTATAAAGCTTCAGTAATGAAGAAAGTATGTATTAGCATAGGATAAATGTATAGAAATATGGGATAGACTAGAGAATTCAGAAAAATATGCACATATACATGTTCAACTGATTTTCAGCAGAGATCCCAAAGGAATTCATTTGGGTAAGAAAATTCTTTTCAATGATTAGATATTATAAATCAAATTTTAATTGGATAAATAATTAGCTTGATGCCTATCTCATGCCACACAAAAAACAGTAATTCCAAATTGATCATAGGTATGTTTATTGTTTAAAAATTAATTATACAGATTAGTTTTTATTGAAACATAATGGACTGTACATATCTGTGGGGTACAGTGTTGACTATCAATACCTGCATGCAATATGTGATGCTCAAATCAAGATAATTAGTATATTCAACATTACATAACAATCATTTTTTGTGGTCCTTTACCAATTTCTCACTATTCATATCTATATCCCTACAGCAGAATAAAAATCTGTCAGGTTATGCAGATTTGCTGTAAATACATCACGAATATGACACCCCCATATTTATCATTGTGAATCTAGATGAACAAATTTAATAGTTTTCTATGAGATTTTCTCTGATCAAAATAGAAAATACCGGAAGCTTAGAATTATAATCTGTAAATATGAGGTTTGTTTATTATATGGAGAAACTTTGTTATTCTTAGGCACTTACTGTAATTGTATTTAATAAATCTCCTTTTAAAATATTTTAAAAAATTGATCATAAGCAGAAAAGTAAAAGATAAAACTACAAAATTCTAGAAGAAAACATAGAAGACAATATCTATGGCTTTGGGGTGAATAAAGATTGTTTTTATTAGAAAATAAAAAGCACTAATCATACAAGAAAAAATGATAAGTTGGACCCCATAACTATTATGCTCTTAAAAAAATACCCATTAAAGAAATGAAAAGATAAGTAAGCCATGGACGGGGAGAAAATACAGATAATACCTATATCCAGCTAATTATTGGTATCCAGAATACTAGAGAAATCATACAACTTAATAAAGAAACACAAGCAACCCAATGGTTTAGATGGGCAAAAGATTTGAAGAGACACTTTAAAAAAGAACATATTAGGAATCACCAATAAGCACGTAAAATGGTACTCAACATCATTAGGCATTATAGGAGTGGGTTGGTCTATACCCACTAGAACGACAAAAATTAAAAATATGGACATACCAAGGTTGGCAAGAATGTGGAAGAACTGGAACTTTCATACATTTCATGGAAATGCAAAATGGTAGAGTCAAATTGGAAAACAGTTTGGCAATTTCGTAGACTGTGTTCTTAGACTATGGCTAGACATACACTTGCTATATCCTAGGTATTTACTAGAGAGAAATTAAAGCATAAGTTACATCCACATAAACAACTGTACATGAATGTTCTCAGCAGCTGTAATAATAACAACCTGAAACTGGGGGGGAAAAAAAACCAGATGTCCATAAAATTGTGCTAATTTCATATAATGGAACACCACTCATACATCAAAACAGTACAAACTACACATACACAAAACAACATGGAAAAACTTAAAAACATTAGGTTACATAAAAGAAAGTTGATGCAAAATATGACTGTGAATTTAATTTGTATGCTCCAGAATAGATAATATTTATCTATAGTTACAAATCAGATGAGCATTCACCTACAATGAGGGGGGACACTGAGTTCAAAGGTGTGTGGGAGAATGTTTAGCGTCACAGAAAGGTTCTGTCTCTTGAGTAGGGTGATGATTACCTGGATGAACACATTTATCATTACTGATCCTCTTGTGCAACTAAAATGGGCTCACTTCGGTATTCGTAAATTGTATCTTAACAAAGTTTTTTTTTTAGTAAAAAAAAAAAACTTTTATTACAAAATGTAAGGAAATATCTTTTTACCTCGAATGAAGATAAAAAGTGCTAAATTAAAAGTAAATAAAAATAGAGCCTGTGGCGCACTCGGGAGAGTGCGGCGCTGGGAGTGCAGCAGCGCTCCCACCACGGGTTCGGATCCTATATAGGGATGACCGGTGCGCTCACAGCGCTCACTGGCTGAGTACAGTGTGGCCGGTCTCAAAAAGGACAAAAAAAAAAAAAAAGAGGGCCGGTGGCGCCCTCGGGAGAGTGCGGCGCTGGGAGTGCAGCAGCGCTCCCACCACGGGTTCGGATCCTATATAGGGATGACCGGTGCGCTCACAGCGCTCACTGGCTGAGTACAGTGTGGCCGGTCTCAAAAAGGACAAAAAAAAAAAAAAAGTAAATTAAAATAAATCTTTAAGATTAAGAATTTGTTATTTTAAAGACACCTTAAAGAAGGTGAGATGACATGATACAAATTTATAGGAGAAAATTGCATGACTTAAAACTAAAAAATTAAAAGCTCTAGAAACACATAAAGAACTCTCATTAATCAATAAGATAGAGGGAAATAGTTTAGTAGAAAAATGAGCAAAAGAAATGAATATTAACTGGGACATTATATGCTAAATTAACATTTAAAGATATGCTTAATTTCATTGTTATCAGGGATATGCAAAGTATGATCAAAATGTAATACCAGTTTACACCCTCTTTACTGTCATAAATAAGATATCTAAAAAACAGTAAGGGATGAAGATGTGGTTCAATGGGATATGATATACATTGCTGGAGATATAATTAACGTAACCACACTGGAAAACAAATTGATGTTATAAGTTGATTTTCAAGTTGATTATTCACATAACCCAGTATTACTAACTCTGTACATAGTCAAGAGAAACTCTTGTTCATGAGCACATACACAAATCAAATAATGTTCACAACCGTAATGTTTATAATAAAAAAAATTAGAAATAAACTAGCTGTCCATGTTCAGGGAAATAGATAAATAAATCATACACTCAGAAAATAAAATATTATAGAGCCATGTAAATTAAACAACTTAGCTATACACATAATAAAGTTTATTAACATAATAATATTGAATTTAAAAGTAAGTCCTAGGAGAATATTTATAACATGAAACCCTTATTTGAGAATTCAAAACTATTAAAACTGACCAATGCTTCAAGTGGTGGCATAAATAAATATATGATAGAATCACAAAAGTAATGCATGTGATAATGGCAGTCATATAAGGTGGTTGTGGAAGTCCTCTTGGAGACACAAATTATGAGCACTTTATTATTTCTTTTTTTCTCTTTATTTAAAAGACATGACTAGAGTTCCAGTTCAGCTATAATGGCATGAGTCTACTGCAGCCCATAAATCCTGCATTTTGGAGCTCCAATTTCTGGAAAAAATGCACAAAATAATTACCTGAGGACTCTAAAGAGTGAAAAAAATACAAGCAGATTGCAGAATTGAGTCAAAACCAGAAAACCAAATTCAAGAAGCAAATTTATCTCTCTCTCTCCATACTTTATACTTACATTTATATGCACACATGTGTATTTTTCTCCTCCTGTTCTCTCTTAATTTTGCCCTTAAGGGGGTAAATCCTCAGTGTGGATTTCTTGGTGTGGATCAGCATGGTGGTGGTGACAGTACTGGTACCTACATGTAGCATGGAAACTTATTTATTGCTATATACTATGTGAACTTAAATATAGAGCATAGAAATCATTCAATCTGAAGAGAAGAAAGGGAATCAAAGATTGATAAAGAAAGGTCAGAGCATCCAGTACCTACTGTACAATATTGAAAGGTCTAATACATGTGCCATTGGCACCGTAGAAGAAGAGAAAAAAGTTTCTAACACAAAAAAAATATTTAAAGCAACCACTCCCAAAAACTTTCCAAATTTGGTAACATACATACATTTATAGATTCAAGACACTCAGCGAACTCCAAAAAGCATAAACAAAAAAAGAAAACCATGCCTAGATACATCCTAATCAAGTTGCTGAAAACCAAAGTAGAAATAAAATTCATGAAATTAGCCAGAGGAAAACAGCACCTTATATACATGAAAACCAAGATGGAATTATTGTGGATTTCTCATCAGAGAATATGGAGGCCAGAATAAAATGGAACTACGTCCTTACAATGCAGAAGGCTGAAAGAAAAACCTGTCAACACAGAATGTTATATCCAGTGAAAATATCCTTCACAAATGAAGAAAAATTAAGACCTCTCAGAGGAAGAAAACAAAGAAAAAGATTTACCAGCAAGCCTTTACTCTAAAAAACATGAAAGGAATTGCTTCAGGCGAAAGGAACGCAATACCAGAGAGGATCTTGGAACTTGAGGAATGAAATGAGAATAAAATAAATAGTAAATATCTAAAAACTATTTTTTCCATCTTAAGTACTTCTTAATGTGTATATGACTGTAGAAATTTTTAAAAATATTACATTTTCTGGTAGAATTTTTAATATATGCAGATATACATAACACATATAATACAAAATAACTTCAGTGTAAGGGGGAGAGTTATAGGGACCTATATGCTGTGAGGTTTCTAAATTTTATGTGGAATAGTACAATTAAATCAAAATGGTATATTAAAAAATACTCAAATAACTAAAAAGAAGGCAAGAAAGAGGGTATGGAGGACCAAAATAAAGGTAGAACAAAGAAAAAATCAATCATAAAATTGTAGATATAAATTCAACTCTATCAATAATTACGTAAAATGATGTTCTGTAACACTCCAATTTACAGGAAGATTTTGACAGAGTGGATAAAAGCAACACCCTGCCATATGCTGCCCGTAAAAGTTGCAATTTAAACATAACTATCAAATAGATTGAAAATAAATGGATGGATAATGACACAACTTATGAAATTTTGTGGGATGTAGCCAAAGCAGGACATAGAGTGAAGTGTGTATAATTAAAAGTTTATATTAAAGAAAGAACAAAGATATAAAATAAGTAACCTAAGTTTCCACATTACATAACTAAAAATAGAAGAACAAATTAAATCTAAAACAAACAGCAGGAGGGAAATAATAAAGATCAGAGCAGAAATCATTGAAGTTGAAAATAGAAAAATAATAAAATCGATGAAACCAAAAGCTTATCCTTTGAAAAGATCAATAAAATTGATAAACCTCTATTCAGAGTGACCAAGAAATAAGTAGAGATTCCACAAACTACTAATATCTGGAATAAAAATAGGACATTATTGCACACTTTTAAATGATAGTAGGGAAATAAAATGAACAATTCTATGTTCATAAATTAAACAACTTAGATGAAAATGACCAATACCTTGAAAGATATGAACTTCCATAATCTACTCAACAAGAAATAACCAAAATATCATTTATAACTATCAAAGATATTGAGTTTGTAGACAAAAACCTTTTCTAAAGAACCAGACTCTTTCACTGATTGAATCAGTAATAATAGTATTTCTACATAATCTTTTCTAGAAAATAGAAAAGGAGAGAACATTTACCAACTCATTTTATACGGTTAGCATTATCCTAATACCAAAACCAAACAGATACTACAAGAAAATGGAAACTAAGAGATCTTATGAACATACGTGCAAAATCTTCATCAAATATCATCATACTGAATTGAGTCATATGTAAAAAAGTTAATACATCATGACTAAATGGCGTTCAACCTAAAAATGCAAGACTGCTTTAATAAACAAAATTCAGTCATTGGAATTCACCATAAGATCATACTGGAAACATGAGAGAAAAAACATATGATCATCTCAATGGATGCTGGAAAACACTCAACAAGATTCACCATCTATTCATGATAAGAACACTCAATAAGCTAAAAACAGAAGGAAACTTCCTTTACCTAATGAAGAGCATCTAGAGAAAATCTACAGTAATATCATATCATACATAATGGTAGGTGAATATATGTTCTCTTCCTAAGACTGGGAAAAAAGAAAGATTATCTTATCTCACAACTCCTAATCTCTATCATACTGGAAGGCCTATGCAGTATAATATGACAAGAAAAATAAAAGAAATTCAAGAAATACATGTTGGAAAGAAAAAAATACAACTGTCCCCATTCACAGAAGAAATGATACTCTATGAAGAAAACCCTAGATAATTACATAAAAAAACAAACTACTACAACTAATAAGTAAGTTTAACAAAATCACTGGATACAAAGTCAAATTGGACCACACAAATGTAAAATTTTTAAACTTCTAGAATAAAACAAAGGAGAAAATCGTCATTGTCTTGTGTTTGCAGAGATTTTTAGTTATGACACCAAAAGAACAATCCATGAAAAATATGATAATTTGGAATTTATCAAAATTCAAATAAATTTTCCTCTGTAAAACAGACAGACAAAAAAACCCACCACTATTAGGAAAATGAAAAGGCAAGTCACAGATGAGGAGAGATATCTTTAAAGCATGCATCTAATGAATGACTTGTATCAAGAATACGTATATAGAAAACCAACACTTAAATCTCAATAATAATAAAGCAAAACAACCCCATTTAAAAATAGTCAACATAGATTTTCTGGAAACATGATAGACTAGAGGGGCCCAGGCATATTCCTCTCACAGAGGACTAGAGCAACTAACAGACAGCTAAATATAAACAAAAGCATTGAGGAGAAAGTGTGAGAGGACAGCAAGAGACAGGTGAAATCACAGTGGACTACGAAAACCCAGGATGGTAGCATAAAGAGGAGAGGCACATGGCCTCAACTGCCATGTCTCTGACATGGAGATCAATGCACGAAGTTTTCCCTTACAGCAAAAAGGTACACAGAGTACCCACACCAATCCTCATGCTCACCCTCACCACAAAGGCCCACACATCCTTTGGTAAGACAAGCCCAGAACCAAGTCTGGGCAGTGCCATACACAACTGGTACCCTAGAACACTAGTGCAAACAGTGTACTCCCCAACCCCCACCTCAGGACCCAAACCAAGGCAGGACTGCACCATCTTGAAACTTGAGCTGCCATGGGAGCACACTCTGCCCTGAAGCCAATAACCACAGTGCTCCCCAAGCTTTAAGGCTCTGCCCTCCACCCAGCCCACTCATGGGAAAGGCTGCAGCACCCTGATCCTAGCAGCTAGAAGCCTGGACTCACAGCAAATGTGACTCTGTTTTGCAGTCTGAGAAGTCAACACTAATCCTGCTTAACTGATGTAATCCACATCTCAGCTATGGATTGGACAGGCAGACCCTCCCCAGGTGGAATAAGCCCCAATCCTCCCCCTATTCCCAGCCCTAACAGCTGACTGAGGTGTGTGCACCTGAGTCCCCAGATGGGAAGGACAACTCATGGGTCTCTGCTGTAATGGACATGCCCTCAGGAAGGTGGAAATAAAGTGCATCCACCCCTTCCAGAGAAGCAGCTAGGCAGTTCCATTCTGAATGTTCCCATCTAGCAACATTGTCTAGAGCCCCACAAGGAGTGGAAGCACTGAGCAGCCCCATCCACCAACCCACAAGCAGCCAGACTGGGCACAACAGAGACATGAGCAGGCCAAGCAAGCTCCACTCACAGTCCTACAAGCAGACCTACCAAAACACCTTAGTCAATGGTCAATACAAAACACATCTACAGGAAGAATTCTCTCTCCTCAAAAGCTACACCAGAGTAATAGAAGAAGCAACTACTCCACCAGATGACCAGACATCAATGTAGATAAACAAGAAATACAAAAAAAAAAAAGAAAAAATGACAACACAAAAGGAATACAGTTATTCTAAAGTACAAACCTGAAAAAGCATGAAACTTTTGAAATGATGGAAAATGAATTCTGACCAACAATCTTGAGGAAACTCAATGAAATACAAGAAGACTCAATGACACAATGAAATGAGAAAAAACTGTCCAGGAAATGAAGGAGGAAGTTTGTAAAGAGATAAATGCCTTTAATAAGAACATAGGAGATCTCATGGAACTGAAAGATTAATTCAATGAAATGAGAAGTATAACCAAGAGATTAAGCAGCAGGCTGGAGCAAGGAGTAGAAAGAATATCTGATATTGAAGACAGTCTTTCTGAAATAACCCAGGCAGACAAAAAAAAAAATTAAATGAAGAAAATCTAGAAGAGCTATCAGACAATCTTAAGCACATTGATATCTGAATCATGAGTGTTCTGGAAGGGATGAAAAAGGAAAAGGCATTGAAAACCTATTCAGTAAAATAGTAGAAGAAAACTTTCCAACAATTGGGATAGATACAGACTTTCAGATCCAAGATGCTCAGAAATCACCAAACACGTTCAATCCAAAAACCTCCTCTCTGAAGCACACTGTAGTCAACCTGTGAAAAGTGAAAGATAAACAGAGACTCCTAAATTTGGCAAGAGAAAAGCATCAAGTTGCTTATAAGGGAGCCCACATCAGACTAACAGCAGACTTCTCAGCAGAAATTGTACAGGCCAGAAGAGAATGGGATTATATGTTCAAAATACTAAAAGAAAAAAAACAGCCAGCCAAGAATACTACACCCAGCAAGGCTATCCATCTTAAATGAAGGAGAAATAGCATATTTCCCAGACAAACAAAAACTGCAGGAGTTCACCACCACACATCCAGCTCTACAAGAAAAATTCAAGGGAGACCTGCATCTGGAATCCAAAAAATGATAATCACCACCATAAATACACAAGATAGAACAAAACCCACTAGTAGAGTAAATATGCAACTGAGAAACAGAAAAAAAAACTACATCTTACCACTTCAACAAACACCAATGACAAATAATAAGAGGGAAAGAAACAAAAGACATTTAAAATAACCATACAAAAGTCAATAAAATGCCAGGAGTAAGACAATACCTCTCAATAACAACCCTAAATGTAAATGGATTGAATGTCCCACTGAAAAGACATATGCTGGCTGAATGGATTAAAAGACAAGACTCAGCAATATAAAGTCTCCAGGAAACCACCACACCCATAAAGACTCACACAGACTAATAGTGAAAGGATGGAAAAATATATACCATGCCAATGAAAATCAAAAACAAACTGGAGTAGCTATTCTTATATCAGATAATATATACTTTAAGCCAAAAACTACTAAAAGAGACAAAGAGAAGCATTTTATAATGATAAAGGGATCTAAACAGCAAGAGGATATAACAATCATACATACATACACATCCAAGATTGGGGCACTCAGATATATACAGCAAACACTTTTAGACCTAAAGAGAGACAGACTCCAACACAATAATAGTTGGGGACCTCAATACCCCTCACTCAACACTGGACAGACCTAGGCAACAAATCAACAGAGAAGCAGGATTTCAACTACACTTTAGACCAATTGGACTTGGCAGACATCTGCAGAACATTTGATGCAGCAACTACAGAATATAGATTCTTTTCATCAGCACATGGAATATTCTCCAGGATAGACCACATGTTAGATCACAAATCAAGTCTTAACAAATTTTTTAAAATTGAAATCATTTCAAGTATCTTTTAAGATCACAACAGAATTAAACTAGAAATCAATAATAAGCAAACCTTCAGAAAATATACAAACACATGGAAATTAAACAACATGCCCTTTATGACCTATGGGTCAAAGAATAAATTAAACAGGAAATAAAAAAATTTCTTGAAGCTAATGAAAATAAAGAAACATCATACCAAAACCTACGGTATACTACAAAAGTAGTACTAAGAGGGAAGTTTATTGCAATAAATGCATACATCAAAAGAATAGAAAGTTTCCAAAACACAACCTAACATCACACCTCATAGAACTAGAAAAATAAGAACAATCCGACCCCAAATTAGTAAACAGAAAGAAATAAAGATAAGACAGAACTAAATGAAACAGAGACCAAAAAAATGATACAAATGATGAATGAAACAAAAAAGGTTTTTTTTGAGAGGATAAACAAAATAGTCAAACCATTACCTAGTCTAACTAAGGGGAGAGAGAGAGAGAGAGAGAGAGAGACCCAAATAACAAAACTCAGAAATGAAAAAGCAGACATTACCACCAAAATCATAGAAATAAAAACAATCATTATAAACTATTCTTGGTGGCTGCAGGGTGTTACAAGGCTGCACTCCAAACAACTGAGCTAACTGGCCAGGCAATTATTAGAAACTATTACGATTAACTTTACACCACAAAATTTAAAAACATGATGAAACAGATACATTTCTATACACATACAAACAACTAAGACAAAACCAAAAAGACACAGGAAACCTAAATCAATCAAGTTTGGAACAATAATCAGCAGTCTCCCAACAAAGAAAAGCCCAGGGCCAAGTAGCTTCACTGCTGAATTCTACCAAACCTTTGGAGAAGAATTAATACCAATCTTTTTCAAACTATTCCAAAAAACTGAAAAGAGTCCATTATCCCAAACTCATTTTATGAGGCCACTTTCACCCTGATACCAAGACCAGACCAAGATAAAATAAAAAAAGAAAACTACAGGCCAATACCTTTGATGAGCATAGATGCAAAAATCCTCAACAAAATATAGCAAACAGAATACAGCAGCATATCAAAAAGATTCTATATGTGATGAAGTGGGATTCATCCCAGGGTGCAAGGATGCTTCAACATACACAAATCAATAAATGTGATACACGACATCAAAAAATTCAAAGACAAAAATCATATGATCATCTTAATAGATACAGAAAATGCATCTGACAAAATTCAACATCCCTTTCTGATAAAGACCCTTAACAAATTAGGTATACAAGGAAAATATCTAAACATAATGAAAGCCATATATATCAAACCCAACACCAATATCATTGTGAATGGGGAAAAACTGCAAATGTTTCCTTTAAGAACTGGAAAAATACAAGTATGATTACTCTCACCATTCCTATTTGGCATAGCATTGGAAATACTAGCTAGAGCTATCAGGCAAGAGAAAGAAATAAAGTCCACCCAAATTGGAAAAGACAACATCAAAATGTCCCTGTTTGCAGATAACATGATCCTATAAATATGAAAACCTGAGGACTCTACCAAAAAACTTTTAGATCTGATAAATGAATTCAGTAAAGTTGAAGAATACAAAATCAATGTAAAGGGCCGAGCCCATGGCACACTCAGGAGAGTGCGGAGCTGGGAGCGCAGCCAGCACTCCCGCCGTTTGTTCAGATCCTATATAGGGATGACCAGTGCGCTCACAGCGCTCTCTGGCTGAGCGCAGTGTGGCCGGTCTCAAAAAAGACAAAAAAAAAAAAAAAAAAAAAAAAAAAAACAATTTTTCA
>NW_007735934.1:61228-71180 GCF_000696425.1 Galeopterus variegatus
AAAAAAAAAAAAAAAAAAAAAAAAAAAAAAAAAAACCGCAGCATTTTTACACTCAAACAATAAAATGAACTCACAGAAAAAGAAATCAAGAAACCAAGCCCATTTACAATGGCTAACCAAAAATAGGTCACTTAGAAATAAATTTGACCAAGGAAGTGAAATATCTCTACAATGAGAACTCTAAGTCACTACAGAAAGAAATTAAAGAGGACACAAACAGATGGAAAGACATTCCACATTCATGGTTTGGAAGAATTTAAGTTGCAAAAATATCCATACTACCCAAAGCAATCTACAGATTCAATTCTATCCCCCATCAAAATACCAATGACACTCTTAACTGAAATAGGAAAAACATGCCTAACATTCATGAGAAAACAAAAGACTCTGAATAGCCAAAGAAATCTTGAGCAAAAAAAGTAAAGCCAGAGCCATAAAACTACCTGACTTCAAATTATACTGCAAAACTATAGTAACCAAAACAGCATGGTACTGGCATGAAAACAGACACATGAACCAATGGACAAAATACAGAACCCAAAATCAATCCACGTACTTATAGTGAACTGATGATCTTTCACAAAGGCACCAAGAACATACACTGGAGAAAGGATAGCTTCTAATAAATGGGGCTGAGAAAACTGGATATCTAGTTGTAGAAGAACAAAATTAGACTCTTACCTCCTGTCATATAACAAAATCAACTCAAAATGGATTAAAGACTTAAATATAAGACCTGGAACGATAAAACTCCTAAAAGGAAACATTACAGGATGTAGGACTGGGCAAAGTCTTTATGAATAAGACTCCAAAAACACAGGTAATAAAAGAAAAAATAAACAAATGGAATTATATCAAAATAAAAACCTTCTACACAGCAAAGGAAACAATCAACAGAGTGAAAAGACAACCTACAGAATGGGAGAAAATATTTGCAAAGTACACATCGACAAGGGTTGAATTTTCAGAATATACAAGGAACTGAAACAACAGTTAAAAAAACAAATAATCTGATTTAAAAATGGGCAAAGGAGCTGGATAGACATTTCTCAAAGGAACACAGACAAATGGCCAATAGGTATATAAAGAAATGTTCATCATCACTAATCATTAGGAAAATACAAATCAAAACCACATTGAGATATCATCTTAGCCCATTTAGAATGGCTATCATCAGAAAATGACAAATGCTGGCAAGGATGTGGAGAAAGGGGAACTTTCCTGCACTCTTGGTGGGACTAAAACTAGTACAGCCTTTATGGAAAATGGTATGGAGTTTCTTCAAACAACTACAGATAAAACTGCCATGCAATCCAGCAATCCCACTACTGGGTATATACCCCAAAGAATGGAAATCATCGTGTTGAACGGAAACCTGCACTCCCATGTTTATTGCATCTCCACTTTCAAAAGCCAAGAGTTGGAACTAACCTAAATGTCCACCAACAGATGACTGGATAAGGAAAATGTGGTATATATAAACAATGGAAAAGTACTCAGTCATAAAAAGAATGAAATTCTGCCATTTGGAGCAACATGGATAAGCTTGGAGAAAATTATCTTAAGTCAAATAAGCCAGGCACAGAAAAAGAAATACTGCATGTCCTCACTCACAAGTAGGAACAAAGGAAGAGAAAGAAAGAAAGGAAGGAAGGAAAACAGACAAGGAAACAAACAAAGAAGCAAACAACAAACAATAATATGTTGAACTTTCAGAAGGAGAGAACAGAACTGTGGTTACTAGAGGGTGGAAAAGGGGAGGCAGAGGGGATTAGGGAGAAATTGGTTAATGGACAAAGAATGAGTATGTTTTATAATATGGTAACTATCCTGATTTGATGTCACATGTTGTACACAAAGACACAGGTCAACGTGTATTAGATAGTCAACTCTGTACCGCACAAATATGTATAATCAATTATGTTTCAATTTTTAAAAGTTAAAACAGAAAAGAAAAACTAGAAAATAATTGAAATATATTTGCCAAAAGATACTTTATATGTATGAAATCTTAGAAATTAACAAGAAAAAGATGATGGTTAAGAATCACATGAGAATGTTCAACCTCATCAGGTGTCAAAGATCTGAAAATTAAAAAGAGATGAAGTATTTGCCTAGCAGTTTGGGAAAACATAATACCCAGAGCTGGTGAAGATGTGGAGACTCAAATAATCTCATATATTGCACGTGAGAGAATAATTTAGCTCAATCTCTTCTGAGGTCGATTTTATTTTATGTATTAAGCAAGTACACCATTTGTATTAGTCCATTTTGTTTTGCTATAACAGAATACTGAAACTGGGTAATTTATAAAGAAAAGAGGTTTATTTGGTTCATAATTCTGGGACAGCTGCATCTGTTGCAGGCCTCAGGCTGCTTCTACTCATGGCGGAGAGTGGCAGGCAGCCGGCAGGTACAAGCAGATCACATGGCGATAGGAAGCAAGAGATAGACAGAGAGGAGGTGCCAGTGTCCTTTAAACAATCAGCTCTCATGGGAACTAACACAGCAAGAACTCACTCACTACCCCCACTCCCCAGGGACAGCATTAATCCATTCATGAAGGATCCACCCCCATGACTCAAACAGCTCCCAGCGCTGCCACATTGGCACTCAGATTTCCACATGAGTTTTGGGAGGACAATAATCCAAACTCCATCAGCATTCTACCCTGGAGTCTTCAAAAAAAAATAAAAATAAAAAATGGGCAAAAGCCCTCAAGAGACATATCACCAAAAAAGATATATAAATAAATGGCAAATAAGCAGTTAAACCTTATTAATTAGTCAATAGTTAAACACAAATTAACACTACAATGGGGTATTACTATGTATGTATGAGAATGGCTAAAATGTAAATAATAATAATAACGAACTGAGAGTACCAAATGCTGTAAAGGATGTGGAGCAACAAGAGCTGATATAAATGCAAAATGTACAGCCACTCAGATAAAGAGTCTGGCAGTTTCCTATGGAAATAAATATATACGTAACACATGACCCATCAATCCCACATAAAAGTATTTGTCAAATGAACTGAAACTATCTTCATGTAGAAACCTTTACACAAACGCTGGTATCTTTATTCAGAACTGTCAAAAATTAGATATAACCAAGATGTCCTTCAAGAGTTGAATGGATAAACAAACTCTGGTACCTCCATACAGTGAAATACTACTCGGCAATAAAAGGAACAAACATTAAATTACAGAACAGCATGGATGAATCTTAAACAGATTTTGCTAAGTGAAAGAGGACAGACCCTAAAGGCTACAGATCATATAACTCCTTTATATGAAATTCTGGCAAAGTCAAAACTATAGGGTTGAAAAATTGACTAGTTGCGTGCTGCAAGAGGTTTTGGGGTGGGGGGCATGAATACGGATGGGCTGCATGAGACAACGTTTATGGTGACGGAACTGTTCTGTCTGTTACCATGTTGGTGGATACATGATGCTGCGCATTTGTCAAAGTCCATAGAACTGTACGCCACAAAAAGCAAACTTTATTTTATAATCATTTTTTAAAAATGTAAACCCAGAATGTCAGCAGATCCCAGGATGGAAAGTGGAATATGAAAAATGAATCTGACTGTATTGCAAACACAACACATAAGTTCACTGTGCAAAAGTGAGTAGCTTTAGGAGACAGTGTTTTGCTTAGATTTTGCAAAGTTAAATAACAAAAGAATTGTATTTTAACATTGCTTTTTAATTGGTAAATTTGTTTCTCACAAGCATGCTTATTAGCAATTCTTTTTTTGTTTGTTTTATTGGTTTGTGGGGGTTTTTTGTTTTGTTGTTTTGTTTGTTTGTTTTGTTTTGTTTTATGGCTGGCCAGTACAAGGCTGGAACTCTGCACCTTGGTGTTATCAGCACCACACTCTAACCAACTGAGCTAACCGGCCAGCTGCTGATCAGCAATTCTGACATTACATGCATCCAAAGATTGGACAAATAATGGGGCCGGCCCAGTGGCGCACTGGATAGTGCGCCACTTGGGAAGCGCAGTGGCACTCCCGCCCGAGGGTTCGGATCCCACATACGGACCGGTTCCCGCTCACTGGCTGAGCGAGGCGCGGGAGCGACACCGAGGGTTGCGATCCTGTTGCCGGTCCCCGGTCCGGTGCGGGGGCGACACTGAGGGTTGTGATCCGTTGCCGGACACAGAAAAAAGACAAAAGACAAAAAAAAAAAAAAGATTGGACAAATAAGTAAATAATTTATAGATAACAGGATCCAGGTTTCTAAGTGTCAGAGAATGAAGTAACAAGCATGAGAGATGGCTAGAATGAACCCTTCATGATGGATGAGAGGATACTTAAAAAAGTTCATGGAAAAATAGAATTAAAAGATAGTATGAATGTGTGTGTGTGTTTATCTGTATGTTTTCAATTACCCATGTCTATCTGTGTGCATCTACACACATGGATGGATAGATAGGTAGATAGGGATAGGTACAGAAATATAGATACATGTGCGTACATGAGTTAATACACATGCATACATTTCCTCACTCTGTGTACCAAAAGGTCCTAGAAGCAGTGGTGTCTCTGTAGCATTAGGGACCTAAATCGCCCAGATTTTAGTTTTTAAGTACCATTCCCCAATAAAAGGAGATAGAGCTCTTTAGAGAAATGGCTAAATCTAAGTCAGAGGCAAGAAAACATAACATGAGCTCAGAGCATCTTATAGCAACAGAAAGTAAGGAAGTCCTCAAGAGAAGGGTGGGTGGGGAGCCGGGATGTGCAAAGGAGACAGAAGGCAACTTACAACAGCTCCCAATAACAAAAGCTGGAACAATACAGCAATGGTAGTGGAGCATAACCCAAAGAATAACATCAATATCTGTGAGTTCTACTAACACAATGCATGTTTGAACAAATAAATAAATGGGGGAGAAGGGACACATCTTCCTTATAGGAGAATTTTAAGTAAAGTAAGAGGAATAAAAGAAACAGAAAATCACTAGGAAAAGCACAACAGTAATAATTGCTGCTTGCATGATTCACTGATAGATTCTGATATCAGTGAAAAGAACTTTAAGGAGAAATAAGGTATTTGCATACTCTCAAAGTATCATCCTCCAGATATTTATTAATTATTATGATGATTTTGACATATATCCACAAATTTTTGAAACTCCTCAAGCCAAGTAATAGAGCTTAACTCTCCTCCCTTTGAGCACAGTCTGGACTTAGTGACTTGCTTCTAACAGTATGAAAAAGAAAAAAGTAGCTTTACATTGGAGAAACCTCACAGACACCACCTTAACCAGCCATCAAGGTTAACACCACCAGGTACACATGGATATCACGTACTCCTGATGAGATGCAGCGAGAAGGCACTCCAACTCGCTGGTGTTCTTCCCCACGGCTCATAATCCCTGTCTAATCATGAGAAAACTTCTGATAAACTCAGATGGAGGAACATTCTACAAAATACCTGATCAATACTCTTCAAAAGTGTCAAGATCATAAAAAAACAAAAAAAAAGGAAATACTTGGAAATTGTCATAGTTGGAGGAGATAAAGGCGAGCCACAATGACTAAATGCTATGTGGCTTCCTGGAAAAGATATTGAAACAGAAAAAGAACATTAGTGGGAAAGCAAATAAAATAAAATTTAAAAAATCCATTGCTTAGTTAATAATATTGTTCCAGGATTAACTTCTTAGATTTGACATATGTACAATTATTTTGTAAGATGTTAACATGAGGAAAAGCTGGAGAAAATCTATGTAAGACATCTCTGTGCTGTCTTTGAAACCTTCTGAAAATCTAAAATTATTTTTAAAAATTTAAAACCACAATGAGATACCACTATACACCAGTTATGATGGCTAAAAATTTTTAAACCATCCCATACCAAGTGTAGACAAGGGTTTGGAACAAATGAAATCCTAATGCATTGCTGAGGGGAACTGAAAATGAAATAACCAGTTTGGAAAATGGCTTTCAAGTCTCTTTAAAAATTAAACAACTTACCATATGACCCAACCATTCTCTTCTTTGATATTTACCCAAAGGAAACAAAAATATATGTTCCCACAAAGACTTTTTTTTACACAAATGCTTGTCTCAGCTTTATGGAAAATAGCCAAAATCTAGACACAGCTCAAATGTCCATCAACAGATGAGAAGATAAATTGTGGTTTTCCTATATAACGATATTACTCAACAATAAAAGGAAAGGACCTCTTTAAAAACACAACACTGTAGATGAGTCTCAAAATCCTTATTCTAGGAGAAAGAGTGAAAAGAGCACATAGCTTATGATTCTATATAAAATTCTAAAAAATACCAAATAACAGAAAATAGATCAGTGATTGCCTGGGGATGGTATCAAAGGAAGGGATGGATTACAACACAACACAGGCAAATTTTAGGGTGATACAAATTTTCATTACCTTGACTGTAATAAAAATTTCTCAGATTTATGTGTTTACGTGTGTGTATGCATATATATGTGTGTATATGTATGCATGTATGTATGTTTCTATATGTATGAATACATGCATGTACATGTATATCTCCCAAAACTCATTGAAATGTACATTTTCAATATTGTCAATTTACTGTACTTCAATTATCTCTCAGTGGAGTTGCTAAAATCATTGAAGTATACACTTGAAATGGGTGTTTCATGTGATGTGTAAAATACGCCTCAATAAAGTTATTTTAAAAATCATGATAATATGTTCAAGGAAAATTTTTAAATTACAGAAGAACAGAGGAAAATATAGGTAATTTGAGAGACAATTGGAATCTTATCAAACTATATGTAAATAAACTTAAAATAGGTAGGAAACAAAATGATGCACAATGACTAAAAACAAAGAGAAGGAAAAAAATTGCCATGTGGGTCATGCTTAAAAGCTGTAACATGTGTGTAATCAGCATTCCAGAGAGAATATACCAGAAGCAATATAAGATTAGATAAAGGCTAAGAACTCTCAAAAATGATAGCATATCTAAATCCAAAGAATCAAGTAACTGTGAATCTCAAGCTTCAGAAACGAAAACCATATGCAGTTACAGTAAGACTACTGAAAGCATAAAAACAGCCACAGAAAAAAAGACTTTATCTTCAAATGAGGAACAGTAAGACTGACAGCATCAGAAATGCTGGAATCAAAGAGAAAGTAGAAAATTACCTTTAAAGTGCTGAAAGAAAAATAACTACCAACTTAGAATTCTATACTTAGTGAAAATTACCTTAGCCAGTGAGTGCGGACTAGATATTTTCAGAAGAACATAGACTGGGAGAATGCATTGGTCAATTGGTCACCAGTAAACTTATACTGGAAAAAAAGGAAAAAAAAACACTAAAAGAAGTTCTTAACGTGGAAAATGATCCTAGAGCAAAACAGATAGAGATAAGAACAAATGAAAAAGAAAATATCTGGATAAATATAATTAAATAGTACTAGTGGGGAGGAGGCAAAACGAATTACATTAGACTATACTGAGTCAGAACGTATGTTTTAATCCTTGGGATATTCACTAAGAGAATAGTAAAAGACTGTGTGAATAATAAGTTAATCGAAGAGAAAAAAGAACTCTTTTTAAAATGATTAATCAAAAAAATGGCAATCTAGAAATACAACAGAAAATATAATACAAAAGAGAAACAGGGAACTGCAAGAAAAAGTAAAGAACTGGACAGAAAAATGTGTGTATTACAGAGAATATTGACTGAATATTGAGGTATAAACCAAATAGTAATAATTTGCAGTGTTTAAAACATGTGGATTTGACAGTTATGAGAGCAAAAATAAAATAATATTTTTTAAAAATAAATTAAGGCCAGAAAAGAGAGAAAAACAGAATATAAAACATCAAGTGGAAAACATAAAAGAAAATGATAACCGTAAGTCCAAATAAATCAGTTATTACATTGAATGTAAATAGATAAAATATCCCCAAGCAAAAGTCTAGAATTGTCAGAGTAGATTTTAAAATTCAGCAATAACTACTATGTGCTACTTAAGTAAAATATACTTTCAATATGAAAAAATATTTTAAAATAAAAAATGGAACATGATAGACCATGAAAATATTACCCATAATAAATCAAATATGCCAGCTATATTATTAGAGAAAATAGATCTTAAGCAAGAAGCATTACTACACATAAGAAAAGACATTTCAGAATGAAAAAAGATCAGTCTGCCAGAAAAATAGGAAAGTTTTAAATCTGTACATCACTAGTAACGTAGCTTCAAAACATACAAGGGTACTTCAAAAAGTTTGTGAAAAATAGACTTAAAAGATAACACGAGGTGGGAAGGGAGGAGGGGGAATAGGGCTAGCTAGAAATTGGTAAAGGGCCACAAAAAATGATGACATTGTATAATGTTGAATATACTGATTATCCTGATTTGAGCATCACATATTGCACACATATTAAACACTGTACCCCACAGATATATACAATCAACTATGTTTCAAAAAAAATAAAATAAAAGATAATACAAATCTTTCCATGAGCTGTTTGAAGTACCCTTGTATCATTCAAATAGACTAAACTAAAAGGAGAAATAGATAAATCCACAATCACAACAGGAGACAATAAAACAAAATACACAGTCTAAAATAAAAGATAATACAAATCTTTCCATGAGCTGTTTGAAGTACCCTTGTATCATTCAAATAGACTAAAATAAAAGGAGAAATAGATAAATCCACAATCACAACAGGAGACAATAAAACAAAATACACAGTCTCCTCAAAGCACATGGAATATTCACCCAAGATGACCATGTGATCGTAAAGTCATTCACAAGTTCTTTGACCATCTGGGAACAGGTTAAAAAATCAGTAACAAGGGCTATAAAATGGCGGCGGGTCTGGAGCGCCCGCGTCAGGAAACAGCGCGATCCTGAGAGCTGTGTGCTGTGATACCAGAGTATTGACTGCATTTCCAAGAGCAACAAAGGACGAATAAATCTTTCAACAACGATCCTACATCGACAAACAAGCGGCAGCGGGTTCGAGGTTTTGGGGACGACACTGAAGAGGTCTCCTGAGAGCGCCCAAGCCCAGCCGCGGGAACGAACGAGCGATCAGCCCAGTCATCAAAGGCACGGAAAGCCAGCAAAGGTTTCCACAAAGGCAGAGAGAAGCTCGTCAGACTGCCACAGACCCCGAGGGTTCGGATCCCACATACAGACCGGTTCCCGCTCACTGGCTGAGCGAGGCACGGGAGCAACACTGAGGGTTGCGATCCCGTTGCCGGTCCCCGGTCCGGTACGGGGGCAACACTGAGGGTTGCGATCCGTTGCCAGACACGGAAAAAGACAAAAAAATAAAATTAAATAAAATTAAATTAAATAACGTTTGAGTTATATAACATGGAAAGTAAAATAGGTCAAAATATGTGGAATGTCTGAGGGTGCTTCAAGAAACCTGTGAAAATACAATTAAAAAGATAATACAAATCTTTCCATGAACTTTTTCAAGTACTCTTCTAGCTAAAACAGTATTGAGAGGAAAAAATGTATAGCTTTAAATAAAAAGAAGAAAAACAAAAGATAAATTATCTAACCATATATATCAGGAGCCAGAAAAAAGAATAGCAAATTATAGTGAAAGAAATTAGAAAATAAAATAAACAAGAATAAGGATTGATAAAATTTTTTTAAAACCTTAATAAAGTAATAAACAAAGCCAAAATTTGTTTTTTGAAAAGAATAAAGAGACAATATGCAAGCAACAAAAATTAGAATAAAAAGGTATGTTTCACATCATGATATTTCACAATTTAGATAAAGTGAACAGACTCCTTCAAAATCACAACTTAACAAAACCGACTCAAGAAATAATGGAAAATCTACATACACATACTAATGTGTGGTGTGTGTGTATATACTTTGCTAGTGAAACAATCTCAGGCTGAGTGTGTGTGTGTGTGTGTGTGTGTGTGTGTAAATATATACATTCAATGTGAGTC
>NW_007735935.1:0-5138 GCF_000696425.1 Galeopterus variegatus
TGAAATTTATCGTATGCCCTTTTGGCAAGAAAACGACTGAAGCTGTTATGCCCTTCTCAGTGTCTCCTATCAGCGGCGCAAGAGGGTCCCGATATGTCTCCTTGCTGGTATGTTGACCTCGATCACTTGGTTACAGGAGTCTGCAGTACTTCCCCTTTGTAAGGTTAATATTTCTCTATTTATAATTAATAAATAACTTGTGGGGGGGGTCTTTTTAAACTATGCAAATGTTGTTTCTCATCGTGCCTGTACCCACTAATTTTGACATCCATCAGTAGTTCTTGCCTGCAACAACTGTTACTGTAGTGTTTGCATAATGGCATTTTCTATTTTCCTTATTCCTGAATTACCAATTAGAATTTTTCTGTAAGGAAGAGCTGTCCCTCTGCTTCATTTATTTACTTCTTCAGTTATTTATATCAGTTGGAGTCATGGTATTTATTTTATTCTATAAGTTTTAATCCAGTACTGTCATTATTTATTGATGGATTGATTGCTGAAATTGTTCTGGCTTTGGCCATTAGGAGCTCCTTCTGTGTATTTTTGGCATGCTCCCTTCATTTTTTTTTTTTTTTAGCACTTCCTTACTTGCTAGCATTGTAAGAAGCTCCAGACTCATCTTGTGTTTTCCCTGCCACAGTTCTGGAATCAGCCATTTCTCCAAGATCCCCTCCTAGTTCCTTTTATTGGAGAATGGTTTTAGAAACCAAGATCTGGGTGCTGGGTGTGCTCTCGGCTATGTGGTGCCGTGACTTCAGGCTCCCTCAGCAGACGTGTGTGTACCAGCCCCTGTATACACAAATTTCTTATTTATATCCTGCCTCTGTGTCAGTCCTTCCCTCCATCTGTGTGTGTGTGTGTGTGTGTGTGTGTGTGTGTGTAAGTAAGTTCACATCATACTGAGACCTCCAACTGCAATCCAACCACAAAGGGCTCATCCTGACCTTCCTCCTTTCCTTATTTGTAGCTTCTTTCTTTCTTTGACAGTGAGATACCTGGATCTCATTGTCTAAAATATACTTCTTTGTTCAGCCCTACTCTAAAAGTTGTTTTTTCTCCCCCTCTTTGGAAGTTGAATATTTTTTATAGTAATTATGTCTTTCCATCTATTCTCACTATATTAGTTTCAGAATTGCTAATCCATACTCCTGTGAGAAACAAACTTACAACTAGTTATCTTTGGTTTTACAGTATACAGTCAAGATGTCATTTTTCAAAGTTAGTTTGAT
Organism: Galeopterus variegatus; assembly: GCF_000696425.1. Lineage (NCBI taxonomy): Eukaryota > Metazoa > Chordata > Mammalia > Dermoptera > Cynocephalidae > Galeopterus > Galeopterus variegatus. The sequence continues at coordinate 1,230 of NW_007735935.1, forward strand.
TAGTTCTTTGCTTACCCACCTGCTTCAGTGTGATTGTTTTCAGTTAATTTCATTTGTTGCCGTGTTTATTTGGACACACACACACACACACACACTCACTCTCTCTCTCTCTCTCTCTCTTTTATTAGTTTGCTAGAGTTGGTATAACAAACCACACACTGGCTGGCTTAAACAACAGAATTTTTTTTTTTTCATGTAAAGTTTATTTTCTGGAAGCTAAAAGTTAAGAGATAGGATGTCATCAGGGTTTGTTTTTTTCTGAGGCCTCCCACCTTGGCTGGCAGATGGCCGTCTTCTCCCTGTGTCTTCACATGGTCTTCCCTCTGTTTGTGTCCTAATCTTCTCTTTTTACAAGGACACCAGTCCTGTTGGATTAGAGCCCACCCTGATGACCTCATTTTAACTGGATTTACCCCTGTAAATAACCTGCCTCCAAACACAGTCACATTCTGAGGTACTGGGGTTAGGACTTCAGCATGTGAATTTGGGGAGACAAGTCAGCTCATAATTCCCCCCATCCTTACTGATTTTAATTATTTATTTTGGGGGTTCAACACTGTCTTCTTAATACAGTATCACTCCTTTGTTTCTTCCCAGTGTCCCATGCCTTTGGTCCTCACAAACAAACAGTGTGTCCTTAAAGCACTATCTTAGTGGTTCTTCTGTTCTCTTTGGGACATTTTAAATTATATGTCCAGCCATCAAATTAAAATGTCAAAAAAAATATAAAAATACCAAAAAACAGAATTTTTGTTTTTCTTCACAAACTCCACTTTTTAATTTCTACATGATCTATCTCCTTCTTCCAAGTGCCTAAAACATTTGTCTTTAACCCACCCCAATTAGTCAGTGTCATGTCTGTCTGTTTTCTTTGCAAAACTCAACTCCATCTGGTCTAACCGATCTCATGATTCCATTCTTTTTCTAGGTCTGGTCATTTAAATTTCAGACCATTGTCATCATTTCCTGACTGCCTTTCCTTGCTTGATAATGTCCTCACACTGCAAATGGACTCATTAAATGGCATGAAGTTAAAGACTCAAATCTTTAACCTCTACCCATTCTCAAGACTCTCACCAGCATCCAGTTTCCTCTCTGGTCACATTACATTGTCACTTCTAAAATTCGCTCCCAGTTAACTGAGGTCACCACCTCTGTTCTCACCTCCTCCTTCCCACCTTCACGGCCACAGTTCCCACCAAACTTTTCTTCCCACAGTCTGCTGAGGGTACTACGTCCTGGGTCTTTCTCTCCTGAACCGAATTTCTTCACTCCTACATCACATTCCTGATCCTACCACCATGGTGGAAATAAGCTTCGGAGTCCAAACTTTATTTCCAGGTAGCCTTCACCAGTTGTGCGGATTTCCTCCCTTTTCCCTGTCACCTCAACTCCTCTGCCATCCCTTCACTGACAACCCTCAGCATTTCTGTGGTTCGCTCTTTTTCAGTCTTGTGGATTAGATTGTCGCCCTTCAAGGTAGGGCCTTTAAACGGTGTCATTTATCTTTACTTACTGTATAAAGTGCTGTATTACGTATTAAATGCTCTGTGGTCTCCCACCTCCATGGATAGAAGAAGGGAAAGGATGAGAAAAGCCTCCTCCTCCCCTTACACCCTACTCCTTCGATGCCCCATCTCTCCCACACGTGTGAACTTGAAATCTGGAGAGATCAGTCACTGGGGACATTCCCCATACGTCTTTAGCCAGGATTATTTTATTCATTTCTAAGCTTCATTCCCTTCCTCTATAAGAGAACTTACATTACACATAAAGTAATTAATTTCTCTGACAGCTCTTTTTCTCTTTTTATAATTAATGTTCCTTGCTTGGCAGTCTGTATTTTTGGAAAGGGACAAAGTAAACTATTTAATAAAGGCTGTAGTAAATGAAACCTTAGAATGTCAATTAACTCAACTTCCTTTAGGTCATAATTTTTAGTGCTTTTTTTGTCAACAAAGGAGGAAGTTATTTATTTGGTAATAAAGTTTTCTTTTCTTGCAAAAAAAAAAAAGTGCTCTGCGCAGAATTCTGCCTCTTGCTTCGTCCTGACATAAGTACACCATCTGGACCTATCATGGGGCCATTTATAGGGATAAACAGACTTATGCTTTGCTTTTGGTCTTTTGAGAATATACGCCCATACATGCCAAATCCCACTTTGTAGCAGTTTGTGTCGGTGAGGTGTTACAGTATCTGAGACAGTTTTCTTTGGGTGCCCTGGATATATCGGCTTGTTTTTTATGGTTGTTAGTTGTCTTAAACTCAAAAAGAAACTAAAAGTCTATGCTGTTTTCTCATTTTTTCCCTTTGAGTATGTTTAAAATTTACTTTGCAACACATGTAGGGGGCATAGGGAGAGCAATCAAAATGTAACTTTTTATTTTTTTAACTGAGGAAGTAAAAAAGACAACATTCTTAGCAAAGCAATAAAACAGCACGAATAAAATTGCTCGTACTATCGGGTTAGATAAAGCAGACATGCGAAGAATTGTTCATATAAAGAACTCAAGAAGACAGTATGTGATTTTAAGGTAGGTATAACACCCCTTCAAAAAAATTTTAGGTAACCAAGGGCCACATTACAATTTCAGATGTGTGGAGACTATTCCTGGTGACTCCACCTGAAAGCAAGAGCAAAGTTGAGTTTGGAGAGCACTGTGTGTGCCTCTCTGCTGTGGGAGGAACAGGAGAGTGCACAGGCTTACCCGAGAGCCATCACACGGCGTGCGACAAAGGGGGAGCAGATGGAAACCTCAGAGAGAGAGTAAGCATCTGTGTCATCTAAGGAATATGTGCGATTTCCAAAGAAGACAAAAATGAGCTTTTAAAGATACACTATACTAAAAACGCCTTTACAAATCACACGTAAGGATGATTGTTTTCACTTCCATGGCTGCTTCCTGTGAGAGAGAATGAAGATATGTTTTTAATAAGTAAGGAGTGGCATTGCAGCACAGTGATGTAACCAGTTGGCTATTAGACCGCATTACATCCCTCTTTTTATCAAGTCACATCAGGAGGCGCTGTTTGTTGTGAGCCTCAGGAGGACCTCCCTCCAGATGTACACAAAGCCCAAGTCAGCGAAGCCTTCAGAAAGCCTGGCGCGGGGAGGGCATCTGTCACTGTACATTTCACTCCGCAAGGCAATTGCAGCTCTGGCTAGCGCACGAGAGGGGAGACATCTGGCTTCCAGGGTGCCTTAAGAATTTCCTTGAGCTTCAATTAGAGGCAGCGTGGTAGAATGTAATCCACTGCGTCTGGATATTCCCACATGTGAAACCCAACCACAGCGCAGCGCTCAGAGCCAGCAGAGGGAGAGGAGCCGTGCTCGGGCTGGACCATGGGCTGCCTCTGTCGGAGCTGCGTGGTCCCTGTCTGTGTGCCTGTCCCTGTTGTGTCCCCAGCCTGTGTCTGAGTGTCTGTTGAAGCGTTCTCTGATTTTGCTGCTGAGTGGGTTGCTCCAGCTGCCTTGTAGGGAGAGGTAGGGTAGGGGTTCCAAACCTTCAGCCTGGTGTCAGCTCCCCATGCACCATGCCAAACGGGATTAAGCCGATTGACACGCTGGACTCGCTTTCCTCTGTCAGCTCAGCCTACTGCAGTGGCGGCCAGCCGGGCACCTGCAAGTACTGGATCCTCGACCTAGGTACACTAGCTTTCTGCAGATGCTCGGGCCTCGCTTCTTTATCTCTGCCTATTTTCTTTCAGGTGGCTGCTGGAGTGATTGCCGTGTGCTTTCCAACAAATGTTTTGTGCTTTGAAACTAAACCGTGTTATATGCATAATTACCACCTTGGGCAGGGGCTATGTGGGGACGGTTTGGGGGGGACCTCAAGGAGTGTGATGAGAAACTGGGAACAGTGCTCTGCACAGCCATTTGATGTTGTAAGGCATTTTTTTTTCCTTTTT
>NW_007735935.1:5868-33825 GCF_000696425.1 Galeopterus variegatus
TTTTTTTCCTTTTTGTCTTTTTTCGTGTCCGGCAACGGGCCGCAACCCTCAGTGTCGCGCCCGTACCGGGCCGGGACCGGCAACGGGATCGCAACCCTCGGTGCTGTGCCCGCCCCTCGCTCAGCCAGTGAGCGGGAACCGGTCTGTATGTGGGATCCGAACCCTTGGTGGGAGCGCCGCCACGCTCCCAAGCGGCTGTAAGGCATTTTTAATATCTGGGGACTGCTTTTGATTATCCCTTTTTTCCTATAAATGGAATGTAAAGAGTCTAATCTATGCTACAAATTACTTTCTTGTCATTTTAGTTGGTTTTATGTCTGTTTCAGGTTTAATTTTGTTTGGGGGATTTTCAGACTACTTAAGAAAATGGCAGTGTCCTGGCATTGATGTTTTGAACCTCTGGTTCCTTCTCATAAGAACTGCAGCCATGTAAGAAGTTAATATGAGGTTTCGTGGGGAGGACGGAGAAGGGGCTCTTCTCACATCACCATTATATTTCAAGGGAGTATGTGTGCCAGACTCTGGCTTTATACACAGAGCTGGAGAAAAGAAACAAAAGCGTGATTCTGGCAAAGGTCCTTTGAGAAGCAGATAAGCTTGACTTTGAGGAAAAGGCAGTAGGTTACAACAGAACCAAGGTGAGGGAGGAAGTAGGTCTGTGGATCCCCAGAGAACTCTGCCCCGCAATGCTCCAGAGGAGGTCACCTTCCCAGCTGTCACCTTTGCCATCTGTCCACACTGCACAGCCAGCAGTGAGCTGCTCACAGGCTGTCACTGAGGGAGGAAGTAGGTCTGTGGATCCCCAGAGAACTCTGCCCCGCAATGCTCCAGAGGAGGCCACCTTCCCAGCTGTCACCTTTGCCATCTGTCCACACTGCACAGCCAGCAGTGAGCTGCTCACAGGCTGTCACCTGCGAACCAACAGAAATGGTTTCTGCCAGAATTTCGGTGCTGGCCCGGTTCACTGTTAGTGTCTGCCTTCACTCCCTGCCAGCCGTTGTTAACACGTGTGCCCCAGAAGCGGGCAGCAAGAGGCAGAGAGACCAGGGCATCAGCGAGACTTTCTGGGCATTTCCAGTTCATCATCAGCTCAGTAGAGAAGGGGCAGGGGGGGTGGAGAGACCCACCAAAGAAGGTGGGGGTTATCAGAGCAAAAGAGGGGACAGAAAATACGCATTCAGCATCTGAAGGGGAGTTGGCACTGCTTAACTCTACGTGTGTGCTGATGAAATACCAAAGGAAAACAACAAAATTATCTTTGATTAATGGGCCCTTACTGAGGTAAATGGTGGCTGTGTGACTTCTGAATTTATGAACGTGGTTTTCAAGAATATTCCTCATTTTTCATTGGCAAAGCTATCAAAACATTTTTAAATGTCACTGACCATAGTTTTGTTGGATCATATTTCTGTTAATTAAATTGTTCCAGAATGGGCTATCTTGAGAGATGGTGGCCTCACCAGCTGGAAGTGTGTAAGCTGGCTAGATCCCTGCAGGTCACTGGGCACTAGGAATTCCTGTGCTGGGTGGGTTAAAGTGGGTGATGCGTAAGATCTCTCAGGAAGAGCACAGCTGGTGATGTCCAAGTCTGAGTGTTGCAGCCACTAGCTAGCTCTGGGTCTGGAGTAAATTACCTCTCTCTGAACTTCATTTTCTTTGTCTGCAAAATGGGAATAATCATAGAACACCCCCCGCAGGGTATCACAAATATCCCCAAAGTTTAGACTAAACTATTTTAATGGGTAATTTTTTTAAGGAGGAATGGATCTTAAGACATGGCAGTCTTCCTGTAGAAGGAATTTTGAATCCTAGCAATATTTTAGTTCCTTTGGAATTCTTTGGAAGGAACATTATTAAACTCGATTTTTAAAATCCTGGAAGATAATTGTGCTGTTGTATTTTTTGTTTACCTAGATATATTTTTGTTCCAGTAATTCTCAAGCTATTTAGTAAGTCTAGGTAGTGGTGTTCAAACTTTCACCACAAAATTTTTAAGCTAACACAGATTTGGAAAGAAATGGATGACCCATAGAATTTCCTTTAAAAAAAAAAAAAGAATTGTCCCTTCACATTAAGGGACGGGTGAGAGAAAGCAAAACTCTAGTTTGGCAGAGGCTTTTTGTGGAGAAAAGTAGACTATTCATCCTTTTCAAACCTTATATTAATTTCAAGGCAATTTCCTGACTGCTGTTATATCAGACTGATATTTTAATACTTTCTGATTCCACCCATTAAATTGAATTTGGGAAATACATATGCATCAGACTTGAAAAGGAAAAATGATTCTGGGTAATATCCAAGAAATACGTCCCAAAGCAACTTCACAATGTCAAATCATAGGGAGTGATTGCAAAGCTTTTCTTACACCTTCAGCATTCTGGGGCTTCATTTATTGGAGTACTTTGGGAAAGGCAGTTCTTTCTGCTTCCTGCCATGTCCAGTGGGGCATCCTCCTGTCCAGTGTGAACCAGTCTCGCATGGAGCAATCTGCATGGAAGCCTGTTTTATTTGCTGACGTGGCCATCACCAATAACTTACCTAACCGTAAGCTGGGACAGTTTTGCTGCTAAGCAATTGTTAGGAACAGAACTCAAGAGAAGGTAAGGTCAAGAAGAATTGTGAGTGATCCAGTACAAGTGTTCTGATGGGGAAGCCCAGTTCTGCAGATAATATAGTGGAACTATTGAAATAAGTATACCCTTTTATAGGACAGTTGGAGTCTTTTCCAGTGCTGTGCACATCCCCCTGACTCAAGCTAAGAAAAAACATAATGTAGTGATGAACAGATGCATATACAGAGTGAACTGTGTGCTTTATAATTCTTGAATTCTTTTCAAGTCTATTTTGTTTTTTCTTTTTTTGCTTGGGAGTATGGGTTCTCATGAATGCAGTTTTTGTAAATTAAAGGAAAACATTTCAAAGATTAAATATAGGAAAGAAATTTCTTTATTGAAACATATAATACGAACTTATTTTTTAAGTATCTATGTAGGTTAACAGCATTGCTCACATTAAGCATGTCAGTGCATAAGACATTGAAGTTTCATGTAAATAAATGAAAACCACAGAAGAACTCATCACAATATTGTATTGTTTTAAGTATGAAGACTGATTGTTTCACACAAGTTACTATGCAAACTAAATTCTATCTCAAATATTTTTTGCCCTTTAAGTTTCTATAAATGAGTGAGAGTTTTAAGACAGGACATGCGTTATAGTATAGTGGGAATAGTGCGTTACTGTAGTAGCTAGAACACTAGAGTTAGCCTCACTGAACTGAAGTTTTCCTCCTATGCAAAAAGAAAAAAAAGGATGCTTGCTGCTTCTATGGTTATTATGTTATCCAAAAACTACATTAAAGTTGTTTATTTCCTTTTAAGCAGACTGCATTTTAAAAATATTTTTAATTTTTTTACATTTTTTAAAAAGAAAACCATGTTACACACTTAATTTTGTATATAGTTCCAGCTAAAAAGCAAAGAAACTTAAAATTATTTGGTATTATAGCCTTTTTAAGGGTGAATATAAAATTTTGAAATATTAAAACTTTTTGAAGTTAATATAAAATAATAAAATAGACTGAAACCTTCCCTCCAAGTGCCCTAGATATCTGAAGGTCCCAGGTTAGGAGCCATCAGACAAAATGACCTTTCCTAGTTCTGGAATTCTTTTCTCTCTCCAGACAAGGAGCAGGCATCCTCCTCTTTAGCTGTAGCCTCTCTTTGGTATATGGTCCTTCTAAGTATATCCCTTCAGCTAGGTTTCAGGGGAACACAAATTTATGGCTTTTCATTCTGAAAAGAATTTCCTCCAGGTGCTCAGAGTTGGCCTCTGGGGAGAGTGAGCGAGTCCATAAACACAGCGTGGGGCAGTGAGCTGTGGAATTCGTCCATGGAGGTTTCCTCGGTTTCCTCTTCCTGTCTCCGGGGAGGGGGGCCGGGCAACCACAGTCCAGATGCTCCTATTAATTTTTTGCAGTTCTCACATAAAATCATACAACCGTGAACAAAGCCTAACAATACCAAAATACCTAGTTTCTCTGAAACTATGTGCTAATTGTAAAAAAAATAGGAAAATTCACAGAGGTATGGAGCAGTAGAGGGGATAGTAGCACCTACAGGCAACCGCTGATGATGTTTGGATACATTTTCTTCTAGTCTTTCTGTATATGAAAGGATGCCTCTTTTATTGATACTTTTAACATTTGACTGTAAAACATCATCTTAGTCGTATCCATTGTCCATTTCTCCCATGCACAGTTAATTTTCTCTTGTTACATCTTATTAAAATTAATAACAATTTGTGCTGTAGTGAAAATGGACCTATACCTATAAGCATGAAAAACCTAGTTATTCTTATGTCTGATGATACAGCCACTGAAAAACTGGAGACAAAGTATACTCGCCCTGTGACAGCTCCTCTTCCTCTGTTATCTCTTAAAGTGGATGGACTTTTCTAAGTGGCCCAGCATCCAGGAGGCACAAGTGAAGGTGAATGAGGGACTCTAATAGCAGAAAGAGCATGTGCTATTATGACGTGGGAACTAGAAATGGAGAGTTCTTCCTTTGTCTGTCGCCTGCACAGTCCCCATGCAGAGGTGTGTGGTTGTTTCCTGCTGCTGTTTGCCTCTGGGCCTGTGGCAGTGCCATTTCATCACTTGGGGCACTAATTAAAGCCATGGACAGGATGGGCCCGGTAATTGGTGTTTGTAGCAGAGGCGTTCTTTTCATTCCCTTTGTCTCCGGGCCTGCTTTGTTTCTTCCTGGAATAACTCCAGGCCTGCCTTCCGTCATTTCATCACTTGGGGCACTAATTAAAGCCATGGACAGGATGGGCCCGGTAATTGGTGTTTCTAGCAGAGGCGTTCTTTTCATTCCCTTTGTCTCCGGGCCTGCTTTGTTTCTTCCTGGAATAACTCCAGGCCTGCCTTCCGTCCTTCTTGCTGTAGTTACTCAGCGGCTTGAATAACACGGAAGGAGGGGGGTGTCCTAACAGGATGACTTACTGACAGGAAGGTGTGGGATGCGAGATTCTTCGAAAGCTGCCTGCTCCTGAGGCATAAGGGGCATGGTGTATAGAAAGAGCTGTCAGCTTCGATGTTGGATACAGGAATGCTCCAAAAGCAGTCAATCCAACTCCCTTTTCTTTTTGTTCTTTGGCTTTTATTGTTGTTATTGTTGTTTTAGTGTGTGATATCCCAGAAAAGTGGGGGACAGTACTCCAGAAATTACAAAATGGTAATATAAAAAATAAATTTAAATGCCATTCAGTGCTTGGGGTTGGGGGTGCCAGATGTCATAAAATCAAACCATGTAAGGTTTAGGATTGCAATTCTTAACGCTTTGTGTGCTTGGGAGTGGACTGTGACATTATGGAGTGCCCATGCACATGCTGGGCTCTTAACCTCCTCACATCTGGGGTTAACATTTTAATCCTGTTTTCAAGTGCTTATTAGCTTTAGTTTGGAGCAGCATGTTGCTTTTGGTAGAGATGTTACTAAAATTCAATTGTAAAAGGAATTCGTAATTGGTTAGGGCTTTTGTTTCTTTGTTTTTGAACTGAACAACCCAGGGACTCTAGAATATAATGTGCTAGATATTTGCTTTGTGGTTTGGGGGAGAAATCTCTGTTTCCCCATTCTGCACAGCTGTAACTCTTTCTAGACTAATATTCCATCCCTTGAGACTCTGAAACTGTAGCAAACCTGCTCTGTAGATGATGTGAAGAGTAATCGTGCTTGGCAGGCTCACGCAGAGCATTCCAAGGCCAGTTTTTTTTCTTTTTCTTAATGCTGTATAAAAATAAGTATATTGATGTGGCTCTGTGAAACCATTTATAAGTGAGCATGGTTTATAGCATATTTTGGTTATGTGTGTTCTTATGCATTCGTACATTTTCTTGATTGTAAAAGACTTTCATGCTGGCATTCTGAGTCTGGTCTTAATTTTTTAAAATAATAAATTCATATATAAATGAAGAGAAATCGGTCACCACCTGAAACAAATCAATCACATATATTGTAAACCACTAACTGCAGGATATTGTTTTAAACCATTTCGTATGGAAAGATCTTTGTGTGCCCCCTGCTTCATTTAAAGACATGTTTCAACTTAATCTACGAATAGCCCATCAAAAACATCTTTGGTTTCCTCTTTAGCAAAGCAGCCTAAGTTATTTCTTTTTCAAAAAGTAGTAGGAAGACTAACCAAAAGTAAATATATCCAAATGGAAGCCTTCTTCAAACAAGATGAGACCTTTCAATACTAACTTTGTGTATTTAATATCAGGAACCATTATGACCATGAGTAAAACATCGATGTTTCTTAAGTGTTAGAACATCTATAAGGCAGAATCAGATGGATAGAGTGGTGTGTGAGCACCACATGATTGCTTATTTCCCTTAAAACTAACTTTCTATTCTCATAAATGATGATTGTCCATTCGGGGCAATAATAAATACTATATTGTCTTGGGAATAACTGACCAGACTCACAGACTTCATTAACCCTAACTTGATCTCTGTGTTGGCCTCTTGTCACTGCTGCTGCCGTATCCAGCCTTCCGGTCACAAGGTATAACCTTTACCAAGCTCATCTTTTCTTGGATGCCAACAGCCTGGTGATAAGCTATCACAGACTTCATTAACCCTAACTTGATCTCTGTGTTGGCCTCTTGTCACTGCTGCTGCCGTGTCCAGCCTTCCGGTCACAAGGTATAACCTTTACCAAGCTCATGTTTTCTTGGATGCCAACAGCCTGGTGATAAGCTGTCTGCCAGCACAGACCCACTTGTCCCTGGAGCATTCCTGCCCTCAGACGACCTGGGTCCTGTTCTGTTGAGGGCACATTGAACCCAAGCCTCTAGATTTGTAGTAAATTCTTTACATGGATCCAGACTGCCCCATCCTTTCTGTCCACTATCAGTAATGACTCTTCACGATTTCATTTCTGGGGTGTTTTAAATTTCCACTTTGGCAGTATGTGAGATCCCGTGCATCTGATTAGGCAAGTAAAGGATTATGCCATCTGTTTTCATTTTTATTTAATTTCTTCTCATTGCTTTATTGGAAATTTCAATGATGAAAATAAAAAGAAAGATCTCTAAAATGAAAGAGTTGCCTGACTAGAAATGCTGACAGGTTAGCGTTCCCCTCACAAGAATACATTTGAGAGGAAAAATGATGTTTGAAGTTTTGCACTTGTTGACATAGCCACATTCTCCAATGCTTATGTAATGTTTTAAGTGTTTGCAGGAACAACATTTAGGGACTCTCTAAAAGTGCAAGGAGCAGATTTGCATGTGCACCTACCATTTGCACGTTCTGTTTGGTCAGATCGATGCAACAAGCCTGTGTCTCTAGTACTCCTCACGTTGACTGGTGATGCAGATACCATTGTCTTTTCATGACATGGCTTGCTAAGACTAGAGCACAAAATGGGGAAACTGCTTTGCGTGTACTTTCTCAATTTCAGTCTTCACAAAGAAAAAGGTAAAGCAGTGTTTTTCACTAAGTTGGTTTTAGTTGATGCCAGCAATTACATCGTGCTCTGGCGTTCGGGGGTCACCCGGAGGTGGCTGCTGGTGAAGGCTCCCACATGATTGTGTGGGAGGGGCCGCACAGGGAACAGAGGATATGTTGGTCATTTATGTGCATTTTCTCAGACAGCAAAGACCATGTGTTCTTCATTACGGCATGAGCCATGACAGTGCTGTGCTGGGCTTCTGGCCGAATCTAGGGATTATTAAAAAAGAAAAGAAAAAAGAAAAGCTAGGGGATTTATCTTTCTCCTTCATGTTTTCTGTGCTCACTTTATATTTGAAAGCAAATACGAAGCTCACATTTTTGCACTAAGGACCACTGTGCAACCAAATTGTGAGATATGTACAATTTGCTTTTAATATTCTCTTGCCACACTTTCAGTCACTACCATCCCCCAAACTCATGCTCAGTGCCTCTCTACAGCTTCTGGCTTTCTTAGAAATTGTTTTCCATGCTGATGTGACATCAGCATGACAGTTGCAGCCCGGAGTGAAGCCCTACTCGTGTGCAGAGGAGCAGAGAATTCACTGGGGACACAGTGTCCAGGCTAAGTCTGGTGTTTTCACCCCTGATGGATCCTTAGCACAAATTAAGGCTCACCAGCAGTGCTTATAGACAAATGATTAGTGAAATGTGTATAAAAACAAGGTGACTGGAATGAGAAAATAGAAGTCAAGAAACATTTTCAGATGCTTATTCACAAATAGAAAATAGGTTTAAATTTGGAAAAATGTTATAAAAACACTTGCTTCTGTATTCCGAAGCATTAAAGTGTAACCATATTCCTGAGCTGGTCAATTTCTTCTTCATTACTTAAAATTTCCCACGTAATACCGCAGCTTTGTCTTGATCATCGTCATCTTCAGTTAATACATGTTGCCTGTGAGACGATTGTAATCACTGTGTAAAACAAAGAGAAGATGGGGTACCTAAGAGATGCAGATGGGGGAATAATTTATAGATTAGCTCACTTTTATGTTATCTGCAAGTGTGAAAGAATTTCTAATGCACATTGGGGGTTTTTTTGTTTTTTTTTTTTTAATTCAAGAAAATGTTACCTTGACTCCAAAAGCAGGGGATTGAAATCCAGTTTGAAAAGTATAGAGATGACAATCATCTACTCAAATTGTGCTCTAGGATATTTGAACCAACTCAGTCAGCAATTGTAAAGTACCAACTGACTTGTTCTTTGATTTCTGAGTAATTTATAGACCTGATTTCCACATGTACATTACAACCTCTCTGGTATGGTAGAAGAACTTCCTGAATAAAAACATGATTGCTCCATCAGATTCTTGACAAGACAAAGGTTTGAGAAACTGCCATAGGCTGGCTACACCTCATTAAACCCCGACCAGCCTGTCCTCAAGATTCTGATGGAATTATTTTCAGACATTAGAAGCAGCTGTCCCAAACTGTGCTTGAGTTATCTTTCTTGAGCACATAGAGTAACTGCTAAATAAACATTTAAGTCCTTACAACTAGAATTGTAAGTTCACCCTTTGCTTTGGGAGTTTGCCTCTGTTATGCTTATCCTGGTGGGGTTCTTACCAAGACGTCATCATATTGTTTATTTGACAGATATTTTTGAACACCTGCAATGGACAGAAAGATGGGAAGATCTTCCTTTAAAACTAACTAGCTAAGTCGTTTGGGGAGACTTCATGGAGGGGAATTTGAAATGTGAGACAGATATTTGTTGGAATGTCTCGCAGTGTTGAATGGATGTGTCTGTGTGGTGGCCAGGCCCCATCAGACATGACATGGCTGTCAGCATTGGTCCTGTGTGCATGCGTTTGCCTGATTTTGTGTGGAGTGAGAGGTGCCTGTCATAGCAGATTGATGGTGACATGGTGAACCTGTAACACCAGCTGTCCAAAGAAGTCAGGCCTTTGCAGTCTCAGCCATTTTTTCTCCCCAGTCTGGGCCCGGCGGGGGGATGTCTTTCAGATGGATCATCCTGCCACTCCACTTTGTCCTGCTTCTTCTCTGCCTTTTGCAGGTTTTATTTTTTTTTTTCTGTGCAAAAATGTGAGTATTGCCTCATATTTGTGTTAGGCTTTAAGTTTACAAAGAACTTTTTCATACCTTTTCCACCCAGCAGCTTGGTAAGACCAGAGGAATCACTGTCATTTTACACATCAAGAAACTGAACAAAAGAGTGTTATCAACCTGTGAGATATACACACTCAGTATGTGACAGGGGTAAGATTGGAACCCCAGCCCCACGGCTGTAACTGTCCATTCATCTGTTAAGTGCTTGCTTAGCAAATACTGAACACCTAAAGCCAGGCAGGGTTTAAACCCCAGATATACAGCATGAACAAAGCAGTAAAATCTCTACCCTGCTTGAGCTTATATGCTGTTGAGACTGGAAAATTGAAGAAATACAGAGATTTAGGTGAAACACTTTCAAACTCGGGTTAGACTTTTTAATTCAGTTTACTACCATACTCAGCAATCCAGTTACCTTAGAACACTTAGAGATGTCTTTAAGACTTTTTGCCATTGTGAAAATGAGGAGACGGTTAACATGAAACACAATCTCCTTGGTCTGCAACTAGCAGGATATGGTCCTTTTTCCTTTTTTTCTTTTATTTAAATTTTTTTATAAAGGCTCTTTTATTAATCACAGATGTCCCAAATTTACAGACTGGGACTAGAAGGCGATCTCTCTTCTCCCAGCGATTCTGGCACTGTATGTGTTCACATGGTGAAACTCTTCCTGTATGGGGCCGAAGGTCAGTCCTTCTGCTTTCCCCTTTCTTCTTTGGCTTTTTCTTCTCTTTATTTCAAAGAGAAATTCAGTGTGGACTTTGTGTGAACTCTAAGTTAGCAAAGAAGCCATCTATGTGAGGATTTTATCCCCCTCAAAATAAGAAGAGATAAACTTTAATTGATTTTCTCTCTTGGGGCTTCAAATGGCTTTATTATGTACACAGTTGAGCATGAGCATCTTTGTAAGTGACTATGATGTGCTGATAGTATCTCTTTATGCTGACGTTTACTTTGTCCTCTTAATAAGGGACAAGTCGTTTTGAAAAATAGGAACAGAATGAAGTAATTCATCTAGGTTGCTTCATTCATCCTTCATACATCCAAGAATGATTTTTACTATGCCCTGGACACCATGCTGGGCCTGCGATTACAAACCTAATTGTAATTCAACCTAATTCGAATTTTCTGGATGCTCACAATTACAGGAATAGTAAGTTCTGTACTGTTATGGAGTCCTGTATACCTCACCCATCTCACATTTGTAAATAGCATTTTACCATTTATGAAAGTTCATTCCCATTATTTCATTTAATCCTGTTACAGCTCTATGAGATGGGGAAACCCAGATGCCAAATGTTTGCCTAGGGTCACAGCTATTGAGTAGGACAGCCCAGCTTCCACTCAGACCCTTTGACCATCCAGGGGTCTTTCTGACACCCCCAATTGATCTTTAACCTGGACCTTGAATCGGTGGGTTCCTCAAAGCTAAAAAGAGGAAAACACATTCCCAAACCAGGCATAGCGTGAACTGAAGACATTCTCGCAGACGAGAAAGTTAGTGACGGGGTGGAAAAGCAGGACTAGGGTGGACTCTTTTCCTTCCAAGAAGGTAGGAATTGAGCAGAAGGCAGGACACAAGTAACTGAAGGTGGAAAAGAGGAGCAAATATAGTTTCTCTGAGGAACAAATGAGTCTCTCGTGGTGTTTCTCAGCTCTCTCCTGCTGAGCCCTCTTTCTGACCCCACCCCGACGGCTCATGTGATGCGTGATATTCTCGTGCACCTGCTCCAGCTCTGACTGGTGAGAAAGCAAAGCAGAGCACAAATGAGAGAGATGGGTCCCTGCGAAGATGGCCTTGATCTGCTCCAAATCATTGGCTTAGACGATTCATAAATGCACTTTACTACAGCAAGATGTTACCTGTAGTTCATCTCAGAACTGATTGGTATTTACCACTAACTCAGGACATCAGCATTCATGGTTGACTTAAATTATCAGTCAGTGTGCTTAGACTGGGGCAAAGGGAAACTGGGAAGTAGTCTGTAGCTGGTTCATTCGCCCACGTGTTTGTCATGTATTCAGCATAGACTTATTAAGCTCCAAGGATATGCCAGGCAGCGGGGCATGTCATTGTGGACAAAGCAGACATGGCGCCCACCCACACGAAGCCTGGACCCTAAAGTCATGGTCGGCTTCCTTTCTTGATAGACAGTTACCCAACCAGGGAAATACTGTCTTGAACTGGTTATATAGAGAGTGTTCTCCTCCTGAGGATTACCTTTGTTATTGGGCTGAGCCTTCCACAGTCAAATCCTGAGCAAAAAGGTGAAGATGTGCCTGGAAGAAGGGCTCAAACCCCATACGATGCAGATTTCTGGGCAGGGGACACTCAGCTCCTGCATTGACAGCCCACATCCATGACAGCCATCGGGACCTCTTCTAGGGAAAGGCAACTATGTGAAGGTCAGTCATTGAAGATCTTCCCAAGGAAACCTAAGAATTGTGAAGTTCTGTGTTTACTGTGGAATTTATGCTTTTCTCATGCCCAGTAGCATTGGAGACCTTAATTCTACTATAGATACCATTAGAACATAGGATTTAATTCAAAATTTACAACAGAGCAGTTGGTCTAGGGGTCAAAGTATGTTCTTCAGGTAACTCAAAATAGTAACAGGCACTTTGTTTCATTCTACTAATGGTTATATTAAGTTTAAATAATTTTTAAGCTTTTTAAACTCCTGGTTTATGCATTATTTATGCATTATGTCAGAGCCCAGCAAAGAGCATATACATGGACTGTTACAATCTATTGATTTAGGCAAAAGGAGTTTCTATGGTGAAAAGAAAAAAAATACAATTTATTGTTTTTTCAGAGAGAGTCAAAAAGCATGAAGAATTGAGCATCAATGTTAAAAACAAGGTGGAAAGAGAAGGGGGGTCATTTATCTGTTTTACTTTTGATTAGTTTCTTTCATTGCTAGTCACCAAAATTATGACTAATGTATCAGGTGTGCACTATACAGAATATCTACTAATCTCAGGCAGATGAGGACATTTTCCCTCTACATTTCCAGATTTCTGAAACAAAATTTTTCTCAAGGTAAAAAACATTTAAACTCTACAAAATTTCCTTCTTAGTTTGTGATTGCTGCTAGCATTTTCCCAAGTCATGAATATTGCAGTGAAAGGAAACAGTGTCACCTCAGTGATTCAGCAGTGGGGACTCAGGGAGAGAAGCACCTGCTCCCTCCACCACCACCTGCCACCAGATCCTTTGCATTGCGTCTGTGGCCCAGTGGGCTCCCACCTCGGGCCACTCGGACCCTTCCTGGTTCTAGGATGGACCACTTAGGCCATATCCATATTTCTACTGCTTGACCTGCCAGGTGAGCAGGAAATCTCTTGTGAACGTGCTTCCCAGAGTGCAGAGAACCAAGTCCTATACAGCTGAGCCCACAGAGAGAAGCTGGGAGATGCAGATCTAATTTCTTTTTCTTTCTGAACCATCATTCCAACCACCAGCTCCTTTCACAGGCGGGGCTAAAGTGCCCTGAGAGTCATCCTTGTGGCCAGCCGGGCACACCAGCATTACGAACTGGCCGCGGTGCATTCCCCCGTGTGCAGAGGCCCACAGGGGCCGCCGTGGTGAAGCGGGCGTGTGCTCCAGGGCTGCCCACGTCCCTGCCTGAGCCACACAGTCTCTTCCCAGCACTCCCTCGCATCTCTGTAACCCGCAAGTCTGGGCAGACAGGGACACCGTGTTGTTATTCCTGGCAGGCAATCCTCCTTTGATTGAGGCTTCATGCGTGCTATGGTGTTCCTGTGCCAAATCCCCCCACATTCTCACTTTTAGGCTCAAACACACATGATATTGAATTATTGGCTTAGACCATTACTTCTGATGTGCAAGTGTTGCGCTTATGCATATGAAGACCTGCAGCTGATTTAGGTCTGGACCTCAGTCTTTTCTCTACCCCCAACACCCTGTTTATCTCAGGCACATCTGTTGGGGACACCTCATCACATCTCAGCCATCTGGAGCCACCTGTGTGTCACCTTCGTAGTTCTTTGTCTTGTACAGTTGCTTAGCTTAGTGATTATATGCATGTGGAAGAAATGACTGTCCTTAAATCGTGGGCTGTGATCAGCTTGCTCTACTTTAGGCTGGTGATTTCTGATGTTCCCATTCACTACTTACTGTGCACCTGCTGTATGCTAGGCCCCATGCGAGGGCCTGGAGTATGTCAGGTAACAAGACAGATGAAGCCCCTGCCCTTGTGGAGCTTACATTCTCCTGATTTAGCACATGAGCCACTTACAGGCCATGTCAGTGCCACCTCTTTCACGAAGCCTTCCACAACTGCTTCTCCTATTTCCCCTTCTTCTCAGCCTAAACAGGGTGTGTACCTCACCTGTAGCCTATGATAGTTACATGATCCAGAAAACACTGTGTGGTGGATCCCATGGTTATTATCTGTGTCTAGTGGCAGGTCCAGTAGACAGCTCTGAATCACAGCACAGTAAGTGACTCTGAAGTCCGTCACTTGCTGCAGCCAGCACAGTGTCCGGCTAAGAATTGGTGCTTAGAAAATATTAGCTGAATAAATTATCATCTGACATGTGGATTATCCAAGCCCTTCCCTCTCTTGTCCTTTCTGTTGTCACTACACCAAGAGTTGCTGAGGCTAGTGACTGTGTCTGCCTTGTTTGCCCTTTATCCTAAATCACCCGAGAAAGTCCCTGGAAATGGTATTACCTTAATGATTTCATTTTCTTGTACCTCTTTCAAACCATACCTAAAGAAAACAAGACTGATGTGGAGAACTGTCATCAAAAATAAATAAAATATACATATGTACACACATGTACTGCATACATACATACAGAGGGGAGAAGGTTATTACTCTTAACGGATATTGATTAGTTTTGAACCAGAAGAGTCTGCCTCTGAGAACAATCTAGATTTTTAAGAGTGAGTGATCCTGCTTAAAATGCATCATCTGTTTATGGAGGATTATACCCTTCACCGATCCATGTATTGAGCCAGGGAGAGAATAGGACAGCAATTAGACGGGCATCTAGTGTCTAGTCTGTGTCTGGAGCACTTGGTGGGAACCACTGTCTGTTCTGCACAGATAATCACAGGATGGAGGATTAGCTGTCTTGCTTTTCAGCTGCCGTCTGTAATGCTCCCCAGTGCTACAGGGTAAATACAGCTAATACAGGTGTCTGCATGAAAGAATATGTCCAAAGATTAATTTTAATATGTTTTTAAGACTAGAAACGATTTAAGAAAATGACAAGCACAGTGAATGATCATCTTTTCATCATTCCATTTCCTAAATTAAGCGTTTTATTCCATGTCACATGGTGGAGCCGAGCAGTGTTCCTGGTCCCTGGTTTTCAAGCTGTAAAGTAGCAGCTCACAAAACCCCATAGAGTTGTTGAGAATCCGCTCATACCTAAATTTACAATGTTTTTTCTCTTGAAAAATCATCAACCCAGGATTGACTATGTTAAATTTTTGAGATCCAGTGAGAAGCTTTATTGGGATATATTTTCTGTAGAGAATTTTGGTTATTTGAAGAAGACTTCTCCTCCTCACATTTTTTTTTTAAATGTGTTGTTATTTTTGTGAATTGTTACTGGATACTCCAACATGTGAGATGACCTTGTGGAGGCCACAAGCGCGGAAGCTTTATTGGGATATATTTTCTGTAGAGAATTTTGGTTATTTGAAGAAGACTTCTCCTCACATTTTTTTTTTTTTAAATGTGTTGTTATTTTTGTGAATTGTTACTGGATACTCCAACATGTGAGATGACCTTGTGGAGGCCACAAGCGCAGATTCCAGGTGCCGGTGTAGTCTGGCAGGAGCAAGAGGCCACGGGCAACTCTTTGGTAAACCCACCCAGCTGTGCCTTGTCGGCAGTCACCGCCTTCCTCCTGGACACTGGACTTTCCAGATGGGTGCTATTTGTCACAAGGCCTGACCCAGGCGGATCTGTGCCATTTTAATTATAGAGTTGTACTTTTATTCATGGCAGTAAGTCAAACTAATATTTTTTGAATCCTCTGGCAGGATTAGTTTGCAGTAACTATGTCAACTAATGTAGCTAAGAACTTTTAAATTTTTCTTATTTGGCTTTTGTTTATCGAGAAAAATGGATGAAAATAATTTTAAAATTCTTCCCTCCAATATCTGTAATATTTTAAGCGATTAATGACATTTTTAAAGTGCGTGATAATGGTGCTGGTCTTCAGGATTGGTGACTTGGGTCTTTTGGGAAGGGGCAGTGCCTCTTGAGAAGATCATCTCTAGCAAAACGCAAATTTGATAAACATTTGAGAAGAGAGAGAGAGAGTGTGTGTGTGTGTGTGTGTGCGCGCGCGCGCGTGCGCGCGTGTGTGTGTGTGTGTGTGTGTGTGTCAGTGTGTCAGTGTGTCAGCCTTTCCTCTCACGGTTCTTTCTACCCCATAGGTAGAGCCAGCAGGCAGAGCTTCCAGCAGCCCACCTGGGCGTCACATAGCTGGGGGGCCAATGCTGTTGGCCAGGGCACAGAGGTCGTCTCTGGGGGGATCTGTGCGATGTTAGTAGAGCTGGTGTTTCCTTCTCACCCCTCCAGACTCGCTGTCGGTCTCCAGCAACGATGCCAGTCCCCCTGCTTCGGTGGCGTCCCTGCAGCCGCACATGATCGGGGCCCAGAGCTCTCCGGGCCCCAAGCGGCCGGGCAACACCCTGCGCAAGTGGCTCACCAGCCCCGTGCGGCGGCTGAGCAGCGGCAAGGCCGACGGGCATGTCAAGAAGCTCGCCCACAAGCACAAGAAGAGCAGGGAGGTCCGCAAGAGCGCTGATGCCGGCTCGCAGAAGGACTCGGACGACAGCGCCGCCACCCCGCAGGACGAGACCGTGGAGGAGGTGAGCGCACGTGGGCCCCGCGACGCCAGCGGCCACCACGGAGGGCCACTGGCTGGAGCCCTGCCTGCCACATTTTCTTTTCTGTATTTTTTATGTTGTAGGAGTAGCTGCTTGTCCTGTCCATAGACTAATTTGGTTTTCCATACTTACCTGGAAATTACCAGCGTCAAATATCCCCATTAACGTCCCTGCTTAGCAGACTGCTGGATCCGGTGGGGACAGCTGGAAAGACGATTGGAGCTGCCCTGTAAGCAGGGTCGGGACCCCACCGGGCTCCTGATAAAAAGATCGGACCACCCTGAGCTCTACCCAGGCTGGTCACCTTGGCCTGCGCCAGAAGGAAGCGGGTGCTGTGGGCTTCAGCCCTCTCCCCCTCCCGGCACCACCAGACCCTGCGAAGTGTCGCACAAGAGTTGAGCAGTCCCTGAGATTAGCACTAAACATGTGACAGTGTTTTGCTGGGAAAGCTCCAGTTTTAAACTTGGAAGGACTTGCAGAGTGTTTGCATCCCTCCAATTATTTTTCGCCAATATTTATTCAGAGATCTTGTCCTGAGTAGAAAATATCGAATTAATTACTTGGCTGATCCAGCAGTAAACACTGGGTTATTCCCACGTCACCAAAGATAAATGGATGTAGGTCAGCCAGGCGGTTTTTTTACTTACTTTTGTCCAAGGAAGCTTTAAATTACACTGCAAGAAACCAGAATCTCTTCATGATCCCTGAGATAACCTTCAGCACTGGGGTTGGTGGTGAGGGGCCCTCAGAGTTTTTAACTTGGATGCCCACCAACACCCTCCCCCCAGAATTCCACCCAGGCTCGAAAAAAGAAAAGGCAGAGAGAGGATCAGATTTGTATCATTTTTCACTTATTTAGCTGATATGTGTTTTCTGCTGGTTTTTTCCTGGGCATATTTTTGCCAAGAGTTTTTGCTCAAATAGGTAGTTTGTTGTGTACTTATATATCTGTTTTATAAATCTATGTCCTGTTATAGTAGAACTAAAACTGAAATTTAAAAAAGTGTACTTATATATCTGTTTTATAAATCTATGTCCTGTTATAGTAGAACTAAAACTGAAATTAAAAAAAAAAGCTATGTCCTGTTATAGTAGAACTAAAACTGAAATTTAAAAAAAATAGAGGAAAATGATAATTCAGATTCTTAAAATGCATCTTGAATTACATTGTTCTTTATGCCCTTATTATTTCAGTGAATTTTACTCTAGGAAAGTATCAAAAATGAAATCAGTGAGACCAAAGGAACTGAATCAACATGAGGGTTGTGGTTCAAATTTTTTAACCTTTTGTTAGTGGCTTCTTGAAGATGAGATGTGTTAAGAGTCTAATGGATGAGGTTGACAGACCCTTCAAACCACGCATTCAGTGGCCCTTCACTTATCCAAGATGGCAAGAAAGGTAGTTGGACTACAGGAAGGGAATGCAGAGGAGCTTGTTCCTCATTCTGCCCTCGCAGTTTCTGTCCTTGCTGTACTTTTCCTGTTAACCCCTTAGGACCCGGGGTCTGTGAGCCATGGTTGGTAGTCATGACCTAGAGATAATGAGTGAATGTTGATTTGATTTCAGAGAGGCCGGAACGAGGGCCTCAGCAGCGGCACGCTCTCAAAGTCCTCCTCCTCGGGGATGCAGAGCTGTGGAGAGGAAGAAGGGGAGGAGGGGGCCGACGCCGTGCCCCTGCCCCCGCCCATGGCCATCCAGCAGCACAGCCTCCTCCAGCCGGACTCGCAGGATGACAAGGTAAAGGGGCAGGGCCCTTTCAGGAGCTGCTGCACACCAGCCTCCCTTCAGGACGTAGGACACTCCCGTGGTGTGGGAAAGGCGCCTGGGCAGCCTGTCTGTACCCCAAAAGTATGAGTAACAAATCCATCTAGAATAAGCAGTAGGCCAACATGTGCAGTTTCTCATACACATGTGGTTGCATAGGTATGTTCAATGCGTTTTTAATGACGCTTCAGTAACTGTGCTTTTAAAGTAATTTTAAATTTTCCCAGCGTATTGACTAGAGTCCCTGAGAGAACAATCAGAGAAATCCCATGCAGTCTGCTGAATGCATGTTTAAATAGATAGTAGACTATCTTGTTCTCTCCATGAGGTGTGTTTGCACACGGGTTTCTCTTTTAAGATGATATTGTATCGCTGTCCAGCTGCTGTTCCCAACATGCCAAACATTACTGGAGTGTGGGCTAGTTGTCCAAGTGAATCTTCTCCTTGGATATATGCAGAGGCTTCAAGCCAAGTAAATCATTTTTTCCTTGAGTTCTTACATAATCTAAAATTATTTTGTACACCTTAGTTGTGAAACCCTAAAAATAAAGTATCAAAAAGGAAAACTGCCCAGTGTACCTTGCCATTCTCTCTAGCATCCTGGCCCCATCATGCCCCTCAAGATTGTTAGGTGTTGAAAATCAGGCTATGAAGTCGTTACTGGTGGGAGGACTTTTTTGTTGGGTGGGGTTTTTTGTTTTTGTGGGGGTTTTTTTGACAGTAACTAAGTTTTCTTATAAATAAATAAAACAGATGTGTTTTCAACATTTTTTCTCCGTTCTTTCCTATCGTCCTTCCCTGACTCCTTCATCAGTACTAGTAGTCACTTTCTGGATTAATTACCCTGTATTTTACAACCTGGGATCTGCCACAGCCGTTGATAGGTGGCTGTGATGCTGAGGCCAGTCATGCCCAGGTCCTCACCCAAGGCAGGCATTTGCACAGCCCCTTCTTTGTGGCAGTCACCCTTCTCCCTTTGTAGCACACAGCCCCCACACAGTGAGGGTGCTGTGGGCCTGGGAACAATGGCTGTGAGCTGCAGAGCTGAGTCCTGGAGTTTTGCCTGCGGTGGGGGAGAAGCTGGGGGAGGGCTGAGCTGAGAGGGCACATGGGGACTAGTGGGAAATCGGGGCTGTGTGGGTTTTCTGACAATTGCTAAACTATTTTGTAACATTCTAAGCTTTACCTTTTGTAAAAGCAGAAAACTAAAATTTCTTCAATCTGGGTGGTTATCCAAACAATGAGGGGGCCGGGCCTTACTCACCAAATAAGGGATTATTTTTCTCCACGTAAAAAGTGAATCATACTATATTCTTCTGTTTGTTAGAATCATTTATTGGTTATTGTGTTACCTCATTGGGTAGTATCGATAGCAATTCTTCATTTACAAAAATCTGTAGTGATGTTCCCAGACAGTTTATTATCTTGCAACTAATTTTTTGTTTTGTTCTGTTTTCTCTTTTTGTAAACTTTCACTGCAGCATTATGTTGATTTGTGTTCTGTGTCTGTTTTGGCTCAGTTTCCTTACCTTTCCATCTGAATTTTTTCTTTGTTCACCCCATATTCCAAATTTCATTAGACCAAACCAACATTTGTTTTGCAAAGTGCATATTTCGATCCACGTTTGTAAAAGCCTTGTTGTAAATGTATGAATCTGTGCTGTCTCTTGTGAGCAATGCATTGCTAGGACAGCCCGCCGTGTCGCATGCGTCTCACTGTCCTTAATATGAAGCAAGGTTCATATTATGCCCCTCTTCTAGTTCCCAATTACTCAACAGTGCAAGTAATCTGCAAACACACCGTGTTTGCTAATTACTGAAACTCAAACTTAGCAGCCCTTCCCCGAGACTTCCTTACTGTCCACCCCGTTATACCCTTGATTCTAGCCATAAGTGGCATCTGGTAGCTTGTGAGGCCTCAGCTCTCCTGTACTCTGCACTAATCAGTGGGGAATGGATGGCACAGAAAATGGTGAGCTTGTCCCCCTCTCTCCCCTGTCTGGTCACCGCACCCTGGCTCCTTACTTTTCTTTCTCGTTTCTTTCTTTTCTTAATCCCATAAACACAGTAGTGGCATTTTTAGTATCCTGTTTTGTTTCCTGATTATTAAAGGACTCACTCTTTAGACCTTAAGCCTCATTCTAACATAGATCAGATTCTGTATTTTTTTCCTCCTTAGCCTAGAGCCTAGCCAGCAGTTGTGAAAGTTACAGTTAGAATATTCCCGTGCCCAGTCACCTCTCTGAAAAAATATTATGATGTTACATGACTGCGGATGAAAAACAGACATGGTCTGCTTTCCACATGTACCCCAGATAGGTTTTATTTAATGTTTCACGTCAGAATATTGTACATTTAAAAGGATGACTTTAAATAAATGCAAACAAAGACAAACCTGTGGTCTTTTTGTCTGGAATTACTTTTGAAATGAGGTGGAGCTTGCAGGGGAATTCAGTGTGTGTCCAGTTACTAACGTGAGGCCTTCCCCTCCCCCTTTCTTTTTCTTCACTTCTTTTGTAGGCTTCTTCTCGGTTATTAGTCCGTCCCACCAGCTCTGAAACACCGAGTGCAGCCGAGCTTGTCAGTGCAATTGAGGAACTCGTGAAAAGCAAGATGGTAAGGCTTCCCAGAGAGTCTGAGATATGGAAGCTGCTCCAATGTGCTACTTGCAGATGGATTTTTCTTGTCCGTGTGTTGCTTTGGTCTAGGGAATGTGCCTGTGGCTTGTCACACAGTTTGGGAGTCCCAAAGACCACCCTCACTCTGACCAGCAGCAAACTTGGGGGTGTCCCCACAACTGTCCTCAGGTTCACTAATTTGTTTGAAGGACTCACAGAATTTGAAAAAGCTGTTATCCCCACAGTTGAGGTTTATTACCATGAAAGGACAGATTGAAATCAGCTGAGGGGAGAGGTGCACAGGGCAGGGGCAGGAGAAGCCAGGTTCAAGCTCCAGTTGTCCAGTTGTCCTCTCCTGGTGGAGTCATGTAGGCAGCGCTGACATCTCCCAGCAGTTCTCCTGTACTCTGCACTAATCAGTGGGGAATGGATGGCACAGAAAATGGTGAGCTTGTCCCCCTCTCTCCCCTGTCTGGTCACCGCACCCTGGCTCCTTACTTTTCTTTCTCGTTTCTTTCTTTTCTTAATCCCATAAACACAGTAGTGGCATTTTTAGTATCCTGTTTTGTTTCCTGATTATTAAAGGACTCACTCTTTAGACCTTAAGCCTCATTCTAACATAGATCAGATTCTGTATTTTTTTCCTCCTTAGCCTAGAGCCTAGCCAGCAGTTGTGAAAGTTACAGTTAGAATATTCCCGTGCCCAGTCACCTCTCTGAAAAAATATTATGATGTTACATGACTGCGGATGAAAAACAGACATGGTCTGCTTTCCACATGTACCCCAGATAGGTTTTATTTAATGTTTCACGTCAGAATATTGTACATTTAAAAGGATGACTTTAAATAAATGCAAACAAAGACAAACCTGTGGTCTTTTTGTCTGGAATTACTTTTGAAATGAGGTGGAGCTTGCAGGGGAATTCAGTGTGTGTCCAGTTACTAACGTGAGGCCTTCCCCTCCCCCTTTCTTTTTCTTCACTTCTTTTGTAGGCTTCTTCTCGGTTATTAGTCCGTCCCACCAGCTCTGAAACACCGAGTGCAGCCGAGCTTGTCAGTGCAATTGAGGAACTCGTGAAAAGCAAGATGGTAAGGCTTCCCAGAGAGTCTGAGATATGGAAGCTGCTCCAATGTGCTACTTGCAGATGGATTTTTCTTGTCCGTGTGTTGCTTTGGTCTAGGGAATGTGCCTGTGGCTTGTCACACAGTTTGGGAGTCCCAAAGACCACCCTCACTCTGACCAGCAGCAAACTTGGGGGTGTCCCCACAACTGTCCTCAGGTTCACTAATTTGTTTGAAGGACTCACAGAATTTGAAAAAGCTGTTATCCCCACAGTTGAGGTTTATTACCATGAAAGGACAGATTGAAATCAGCTGAGGGGAGAGGTGCACAGGGCAGGGGCAGGAGAAGCCAGGTTCAAGCTCCAGTTGTCCAGTTGTCCTCTCCTGGTGGAGTCATGTAGGCAGCGCTGACATCTCCCAGCAGTGATGTGTGACATCACATGCAGAGTATTGCAAGTGGAGGCTCACCTGAGCCTTGGTGTTAGGGGTTTTTATTTGGCCTCAGTCACACGCAGTGGGCTGCTCAGGTGGTTGACCTTAGTCTCTTGATGTGTGACATCACATGCAGAGTATTGCAAGTGGAGGCTCACCTGAGCCTTGGTGTTAGGAGTTTTTATTTGGCCTCAGTCACACGCAGTGGGCTGCTCAGGTGGTTGACCTTAGTCTCCTGCTCCTCCAAGGACAGAGATACTGCATGGCCCAAAGCCCCCACCGGAAGTCACATTGTTGGCATAGACTATCTGTCTTGTCCTGAGGCCCCCAGGGAAACAAAGACAGTCTTACCAGGCAGGACATTCCAAGGGCTTAGAGGTTGCCTCCCAGGAGCCGAGGGCAAACCTCTTCCTGTACACTCACTGGCTGTAGTCATAGCAAATGTGGTCAACTCCAGTCTCATCTGAACTTGTGCCCAGGGTCAGTGGTACCCACAGATAGGTTCACAGTTTTCTTTGGCTGTCTCTGAGAGCTTTCATTTGGGCTTACAATGTATTAGAGAGAAGGGTTTGCAGTATTATAAAAGGACTTTATTTTCTTAGTGACTTCTGTGGTGCCATTTGGGCAACGTGGATTCATTTGATAAAAGCCCCAAATAAATGTTGATTCTTTGAAGTTAGACAGGCACACGTTGCTTCTAACTGATTCAAATAAATATCTGTTTCTTCAGATTTCCTAACTGAAATGGAAAAACCGCTAATGGTAACAAATTTTTAGGCTAGTATATCCTGCTACCCCTATAAATGTATTTCACGTCTTTTAAAAGCCACCCCTCCAAAGTAGAAGCCCACAGCCCTTCTCACTAGTCCATTCTCCAGAGGAAACCACTGTGAACAGTTTGTTATGTTTCCTCCAGACATTTGTTTAGCTGGTGCAGATATATATGGTGAGTATGTGTGTGCACATGTGTTTTCTTTCAAAATTGATTCATTCAGTTTTTAAGACTCTAAGATTTAGTTATCTTGAGGATCTTCTCAAGATATATACAGATTACCTCTTTCCTTTTAATAACTATATTATATTCTATTACATGGTTACCATGATAATAACACCACTGAAGGCTTACTCTAAACCAGGTGCTGTTCTAAAGTGCTGAGCATTTGTTAACTTATCTACTCCCTACAACAGCCTCAAGTAGGCATGCACTATTGTTATCCCATTTTACAGATGAGGAAACTGAGGCACACAGAACATTCAAAAACTTGGCCAGATAGTAAGGGGCAGAGACATGGTTACACTATAATTTATTTCAACAAATTTCTAATATATATTTAAGTTGTTTCCAGTTTTTCGCTATTATAATCATTCATGTTTATTATGTGTGTGATTATGTCTGTAGGATAAATTTCCAGCATTTACCCTAAATGAGTAAAGAGCATACTTCCTTAAAGTTAGTAGTTTATCTTCCTGAAGTGAGGTCTTAACTACGTACCAGATATATTATTCCCATTTTTTCTCCCACCCCTAAACAGCCTCTAATAAAAGTAGATGACTGGGTCAAACAGGAATTATATAAAGAAAAATTCAGACTAATGGGTCACCCTGCCATAGCTAGGAATTTCTCCCCAGGCAGTCACACTATGTTCTGGAAAAGCCACAATGAGCTTTGAAGTTAGGAAGGTTGGTAGGACTTAGATAACTCAAGAACTCTGACTCCCCTGATCAAGAATTTGGAATGATGTCAATATGAATTGAGGTACAACTGCATTCTTGCTGCCTNGATATATTATTCCCATTTTTTCTCCCACCCCTAAACAGCCTCTAATAAAAGTAGATGACTGAGTCAAACAGGAATTATATAAAGAAAAATTCAGACTAATGGGTCACCCTGCCATAGCTAGGAATTTCTCCCCAGGCAGTCACACTATGTCTGGAAAAGCCACAATGAGCTTTGAAGTTAGGAAGGTTGGTAGGACTTAGATAACTCAAGAACTCTGACTCCACTGATCAAGAATTTGGAATGATGTCAATATGAATTGAGGTACAACTGCATTCTTGCTGCCTCTTTAAGAGACAAGTTGATTAATGGTCTAAACAAAGGGTGCTTAAATTGCATCCACTGAGTTTTCAAGAATCTTTGAGCATTTTTTTTAAAGCCATTTATATACGTCAATTATATGATCATTAAAATCATTCTTATTAATAATTGATATGGTTTTTCCAGAGAATGCTATGAGGCAACACTTTGTCAACCTACTAGTCATTACTCTGCAAGTATTTAAGCTGCATTCCATTTTAAGTGGTCTGCAATTCATGTGTAATTCATGCAGGCAGACTTCCAAATGGAGACATGGTCTGTGGCATGGTCTCTTTCAATTCCCCTTTTTCCTGAGGAATTAAATTTTATCAGTTTACTTAGTTGAAACTAAGGTATTTCTACTCATTTATGTCTCTTCTTGTCAGCAGGCATGAAGCTATTGGCATAATGGAAAGGGCATAGGTTTTGGAGTCACATACATTTGGGTTCAAAATCTCCCACTTAGAGTTGAATTCCACCAGGCAAGTGCTTCAGGCTCTCTGAGCCTGTGTCTTCCAGCTGTAACCAGGAGTCATGAACAGGGTGCTGTTTGTTAAGCTCCTGACAAGGTTCTGTCCACATGGCACTCACCAGTGCTTCCCCTTCCCCTTGGGAGAACCACATTTATACTTCACATGATGGACTCGTCCCTTCTTCATTCTGCCATGGAATGTAATCTGGATTCTGGCTTCTTTCAGGTTCCAGGGAACCATAACTCTACCTAGGTTTCCTGTCACTAATCTTTTGATGTCAAATGGGAACTACTTTTCCAATAAAAACTCTAGTGACTCATTTTAATACCCTTCAGCCTATTCTGCTCGCAGTCACTCTGCTGTAGATCCTTACTCATCACGTTTGTATTCTCGCGGGTGATCTCTGAGGCTGTAGTGCCTTCATGGTTGGATTTGAACACTGAGTTGTTTATCCATCAGAAGCTGTGTATTATCCGATTGGAGGGGAGAGAAGGTGTTCAACTGTTAGGCAGTATCATGTTTAAGGAACTGAACCTACCTAAACCTAAAATCTGATGATTTGATCTGAAAAGTAAAAGCTACCCTGGAAACTGTTCACTGAAATTCGCTCCTCTCTCCCACCTCCACATTCTTGATCCACCCTTAAGGGTTGTGCACCTTTCCTGAGCATTGGCAATAGGGTAATAGTAGTCCTCCACCACAGCGACTGTTTGAACTTGACTTTGAGGTTTTCTTTCTCTTCACTGATCAAAATATAAAGAGAGATACAAGAAAGGGAAAATAAATGAAATAATACCTAATTCAAGACTTTAAAGCAAAAAAATCCAAAGAAAAACAAATGAATTCATGGAGATAAAAGCAGAAATTGATGAGTTGGAAAACAGAATAATAAATAAAACCAAAAATTTGTTCTTTAAATAGAAAGAGACATTAGGTAATCTTTGCAAGAAAATAGAAAGCACAAATTCACAAAATTAAGAAGTTATGAGGGAGTAATAAACTGAAGAAATTCAAATGATCATAAGACATTACTTTGATCAACTCTTTGAAAGTAAATTTAAAATGAAACCTGGATGAAATGGGCAGTTTCCTAAGAAAACAGTTTATCAAAACTAACCTCAGAAGAGAGAGAATATCTATGCAGAACTATCTTCATATCAGAAATAGAGAAAGTTGACACCCACAAAAAACAACCACACCCACAATGGCCTTACAGCTGATTCGTCCAGAACCTGTACAGTCCCCGTAATTGCATTTGAGGCAGCTGTGTGCTGGTGACAGCTTTTCCACTCACATTTGTGTAAGAGGTGAATGGGCAGCGTGGAGGGAGTGAACGGCATAGGTGTGACAAGAACATGTCATCATGACTGTGTCCTCATCAGGGCATCTGCACCGTCAGGCTACCCAACCTGGTCAGGACAGGTCACATCTGAGGACAGGCAGCCAGAGCAGCCTGGAGACTCTGTGATTTCGGGTCCAGACAGCCATTCCAGGTTATAGAAGACAGTCCCCATGGACCCTGATGCAGTCCATGACTTGACCGCCTTGCTCTCCCCTGCATAAGGGAAACATCTGGAACCTCTCTCTTTCTCTTTTTTCTCACTGTTCAAGTAAACAGAATTAAATGTAACAAGCTTCAGCTGTCTTGACTGGAGACAGGGCAGGGCATTCTCCCCTCACAGCCCCAGACATGGGCCCCTCCTGTCTGAGACCTACCTGATCTGACAAGCATCAATCAGCTCGGCTACTCATAGCAAAGCATTTACTTCCAGTGGAGGTCAACAGCCAGTTATTTAAGAGTGCAGTTTTTTAATCAAACACTGTTCCTTAGCTAACTTAATGTCCCATTTTTCATAAATAAGAGCAGCAGTTGTATTTTTTACAGTCCTTAGGTTTTGTTTAACAAAATTGAGTGTACAGATTTTGTATCCTCAAAGTTCTGCTTAATGATGAAGTCAGAGTCGGTCTGTTACTGTTAAGGGGAGAAAATAAGGCAAGTGTTAGAGATTTTAATTTATTAATATCAAATGTGTTAAGTATTAAGTGTTCTTGCATTTTGTATTGAACTGTCTGCACAAAGATGTTAATCATGTTTTTCAAGTTCAGTAATTTCTATATATCCAGTTTAGTGCTTTGGAAATTTTTAAGGAACTGTAAAAAAGCTTTGTGCGAGGTCCTTCAGGGGACGCAATGATGAAAACTGTCACCTGCCGAAACTAAAATCCAGTGGGGGAGAGAGCTTTGGAGAAGGAATTGATACCAGCATGACGACTACTTCCTGTAGAATGGATAGAGAGGAAGCTGCCAGATAGAGCTGAATTGTAGCTGGGCGATGTGTGTGCACTGAAGTATGAGTCATGGCTTCAGGGATAATCAAGAAGCAAACCAAGTCTGTGTAGACTGCAGATTACCACGTAGCCCACCAACGAGGGCTATGGGCAGTGTGTCTAGGGGCTGCACTGGCCTGACCCACGCACTTCTGAAATGCTCATGCTTTTACTTGGCAGGAATGTAACCAAAAAGGAAATTGCTAGATTTGAAATATGTGATATATCCAGAAGTGAGTACAGTGCTCTGATAAAAGCAAGTGTATCGCTTCTAATTATTTGGTAACTAGGAAGAGAATATGTTAATATATGTAAATTCACTCTCCTTTTCATTCTAACTTTCCTCTTTTATCCAGCTCCTCTGACTCAACTTTTTTATTTATAGTACAGTTTTTGTATTGTTAAATACTGTGTAATTTCACAAGCGTATAGATTTTACAATTTCACAAGCACATCTTCTGTGTTTTCTGGCTTAGAAGATTTTCTTATCCTAATTTCAGCCTATCATGGACTGTAGAGGTAAGAGTTGTTGACTCCCACTTTCTTCCAGGCCCTGGAGGATCGTCCTAGCTCACTCCTCGTGGACCAGGGAGACAGCAGCAGCCCCTCCTTCAACCCTTCTGACAACTCCCTTCTCTCTTCCTCCTCTCCCATTGATGAGATGGAAGAAAGGAAATCCAGCTCTTTGAAGAGAAGGCAGTAAGACAGAAATATTTTCATTCTCATTG
>NW_007735935.1:34383-44150 GCF_000696425.1 Galeopterus variegatus
AGGGAGACAGCAGCAGCCCCTCCTTCAACCCTTCTGACAACTCCCTTCTCTCTTCCTCCTCGCCCATTGATGAGATGGAAGAAAGGAAATCCAGCTCTTTGAAGAGAAGGCAGTAAGACAGAAATATTTTCATTCTCATTATTCTCTGGGTTCCCTGCTGTCTTTGTTACCTTCAAAAACGTAACTGGGATTCATCCTTGAATTAGCAAACTGAGGAGGTCCAGGGTCTCTCATCTGTAATCATACGTATGCATAAAGCACTCAGAACCTCGTTAGCCATAGCTGCAGTTGCTATCACTTTATTTGTGTATTATACTCTGTAAATAAGAATGATTCAAGACAAGAATACCTTCTGTCATTTCTGGTGAGAAACTTCTATGCTGTTTATTGTGTACATCATTGAGAAAGAAAAAGAAGGTAACATAAAATTAGGACTAGTCCCAAAAACTTGAATATTCTTTTTCAAACATACCTTTGTGGTAGTGTTTCTCAACTCCAGTAAATCAGCTTATCATGAAAAGAGTCCTGAAGAACATGACCAGAGGTTTAAACTTGCCTTTATAGTAGAGAAAAACTGTAAGCTGCATGAGGGTGCAGAGTTGGTTTTATTCAGTGCTGTATCCCAGCACCTTGAATGGTGTTAGGCTCATGGGAGGTGCCAGGTGGATGTTGGCTGAATGAATGAATAAATGAATGAATGAAACAAATGAGTGAACCTTTTCAAGCCAATTGACGTTGCTTGATCAAGCGAGTGTCTTCTCTTTGAGTGGCCTTCAGTAGTTACTGAACCTTATAAACAGAAGCACTTCTGAGTGATCTTTCAGACCCAAGGCTTTAAACGTCTGAGTTAAAAAATTTTCCTGTATGTCCAGTGAAGCTAAAACCTACTTAATCATTGAAAAAAATTGCTGCTTTTAATGTCATGCCTTTATGACAAAGTTATGTCTAAGCTTCTCTTTGTTGTTCACATATGTGATCAGAGTCCAGCAGGGTGAATTAACCCTGTTGTGCCCATGCACATGTGTCTAAGTGTCTTTTGGCCTCTGTAGCTCTCATGGTCACCCACTTGAACCTGCAAGTGATTTGGGACACTCAAGAATTTCAGACCCTGTTGTGCAAATTTGGCGTAGTGCTATATAATCCCAGGAGTTGGTCCTGACAGAAGCAAAAGTGCAAAAGAATTCACTTAGAAAACACAGTTTGGATCATAAACACGATTTTTTCTCTCTTTGCAGCTACGTTCTACAAGAATTAGTGGAGACAGAGCGTGACTATGTACGGGACCTTGGCTATGTTGTTGAGGTGTGTATTTTCAGAAATTTAACAGCTTTGTTTCAGCCCCAAGACTTATCCCAAGAGGTATCACCTTAGACAGTTTAACAATGATATCTTCTCAGAAGCTTTAAAAACATTTTTGATCAAAAATAGCAAAAACAAAAACAACCAACAGAGTATTTCTGAAAAATGAAATTTAACTAATTATCTTAACAATATATATTGAGTTGTAAATGTTTCTTTTGGCTTAATTCATCTTGACATAATCTTTTTTTTTTTTTTTTTCTTTTTTACTATTATGTTTTCTAATGTTTATATTTAACCATTATATTTATTAGATGGGAATCTTGCCTTTAGTTATTTTACAAGAGTGGGTATCATTACAGAAGTGAAAACATTATTGGTGGGAAAATTCAGTGTGGCCCAACTGTAGATTCCATTCCATCCTGAATCCAGCCGAGTTCAGAGCTTGGTCTCTGGGTACACCAGCTCATTTACTTATATTCACACAGAGAGTGGGTATCATTACAGAAGTGAAAACATTATTGGTGGGAAAATTCAGTGTGGCCCAACTATAGATTCCATTCCATCCTGAATCCAGCCGAGTTCAGAGCTTGGTCTCTGGGTACACCAGGTCATTTACTTATATTCACACAAAAGAGTGGGTATCATTACAGAAGTGAAAACATTATTGGTGGGAAAATTCAGTGTGGCCCAACTATAGATTCCATTCCATCCTGAATCCAGCCGAGTTCAGAGCTTGGTCTCTGGGTACACCAGCTCATTTACTTATATTCACACAGAATAATTGTGTTGCCATTTTCATTGACCAGAAGTTGCTGAGCACTCTATAGCCATAGCAAAGCCATTGCCTTTTGTACTGAATCGAGAGCCATCTCCAGGCTTATCCTTGCCAGTAAGTTTAAGGCATAATCATATTAATAAACTTAACTCATCAATAAGCTTTTTTTATAATATAAAATTTTACCATTTATTCTTTCAGCTTTGCAAATATGTATAGGGCAATATTTTGGGGGTGCATATCCCATTAAAAATAATAGCTATTATAGTTAATAATGTAACATAAAATATTTAACATGCTTTATTTGTCTGCAGTCATTATTAACAGTAAGATAAGTAACTGGAATACTTAAGAGGTTCTTGTACAGGCTGGATTAAATAGAAGTTTTAAGACACATTTTAGCAACATATTTAATCAACTGTTATTAAAAAATCAATTTATAAAAAGAATATTATTAAATGCTTATTTAATAGATCTTGTAAATAATCCAAAAAGAAAAGATCTTTCTGTTTATATGAGATAAATGCTGAAAACAGAGGAAATATGTTTCTGACCAAATATTTAACATTTACTACCTAATAAGATTTTTTTTTTATGAAACCATTTACATTTATTTAAACTATTTCAGTTTCTTAGAAGAATTTTGATCTATGAATGCTAAACAATTCAGGAGGGAAAATTACAGCAATGAATGTAATGGTATATTTCAGATACCAGTTAAGGACACTTTTCATATAGGATTTTTTTTGTGTGTTTTAAATAAACAATTGGTTATTGGCACGTATGTCTATTTTGTCCTTTGTGACTATTAATCAGTAAGCCACTACTTGATTCAAACAGATTCCATGAAATAAATTTATTTTAAAATATTCAATTGTAGGGCTACATGGCACTTATGAAGGAAGATGGTGTTCCTGATGACATGAAAGGAAAAGACAAGATTGTGTTTGGCAACATCCATCAGATTTATGACTGGCACAGAGAGTACGTAAAATATATGTCATGCTTAATGATATGCAAAGCATCAGCTTTTGCTAAACCAGGTCAGGCCAGGCCCATGGTAAAGGAGACTTACTGATTCGTTTCATCTTATTACCTGAGTAACCTCATAGAGGGAGATGGTGCAGAGGAAATATCGATGTACCAGAGAATTTTGTAGTAGCATTTTATGGCATAGGGAAGAGTGTCTTACCTTCTTCATGCTGGTCTATGGTGAGAGGCCAAGGCACGGAGTAGCTAGAAGTGCCGGAGGAGCCTGGCTGCCGGGGTCATGGCCTTGTCCTGACCTTGAGCCATTTGCCTCCCCTCTCTGTGCCTTCATGCTTCATCTGTACCACGTGGATCATATGTTACCCACCTTGAGGGTTTTTTTGTGAAGAGTGACTGAGTTAATACTTGTAAAGCACTTAGAATAACATCTGCATTGATTAAGCCTCAGTAAGCATTTCTAATTAGAATTGTGGCCACTTGTTGAATAAATATTTTACTAGTGGAGAGTTTTGAAGACATTAATTTGTCCAACTGAGTTTTAACAGAAAAAGTAGACATGATTGCCTGTGAAAATTAAATTCATCCCAGTGCATTGCTCATACCTATCTCTCAACCAGGAGGATACCCACGGGTGGGGTTGGTGCTATGGCAGCTTGCCTTGGCCTGCCAGGGGTTGTCACCACACACCCGTCCCTTTGGGTCGCCTTGCTTGTTATTTTTAAAATCCTTAATCTCCTGGGGATTGCTTAATGCCAGCTGCAGATGTTACAGTGGGATGTTCCAGCCATGCTGTTCACTGGTTCATTACCTGGGTGGGCCTCCTGGTGTCCTGTCTTTATGTTCATTGCCGCTCCCTCTGCCCAGAGCACGCCATCATCACCTGCAGAGTGATAAAGCTCAGGTCAGATGCTCACCTCTGCATTAGGCCTGGACATTCCAATCACACTGTTCTGTTCTACAGATGGCAGATTGAATGCGTTCTTCAAACTATAAAATACTGCAGATAGAAGGTGGTATTACTGTGGCATGTATCAAGTAGAGTTTTATTTCTGTACTTAGCTCTCCTAATAGAATGTAAAACCTTTGAACCAGGTATGAGGTCTTTGTTTTCATATCCCTTGTAATGATTAATTAAATTAGACTCATAGATAAATGACTGATTAACCTTAGAAACAGCACTTCAGTTTATAGCTCAATAGACTATACACTAACCAAAAGTTTACGGTGAAACCAAATTAGAAAGGCATAATTGGTACTATTATTTAGTCTTCTACTCCCAAGGCTGGTTTTTAAGGCTGTGACAGGCAAGGGGGAAATGACACAAATGTTCTTGGGATGACAGGAATTACACCCAGAGATTCTGTCTGTCATGGTGTTTG
This sequence comes from Galeopterus variegatus, assembly GCF_000696425.1. Taxonomy (NCBI): domain Eukaryota; kingdom Metazoa; phylum Chordata; class Mammalia; order Dermoptera; family Cynocephalidae; genus Galeopterus; species Galeopterus variegatus. The sequence continues at coordinate 38,830 of NW_007735935.1, forward strand.
CAGAGCCAGGGAATATTAAATCCCCAAGTGCTATAGAATTCAGCACAACATTAACTGGCATGCTGGTTTGCAGGCTAATGAAATACCAAATATAAATAGAAACATTTGTAAGCAATAATGAAGGTAGACATAGGCCTTAAAGACAACTACAGCCCAGAGGAAATGAAGAGCAGTTGTCCTACAGCTGTATTGTTACGTGATTGTACCTAATTTTAATCTCAATCAGAGGTAATATTTGTAACCCAGAAGTCTATTTTGATAATATTTGAGAAAATGTCATAACACTGTCATAGGTGACATATTTAGTATTTTATATCTGTTATTATCTGAACCTCTAAAAATTATCATAGAGTGACTATGAAACTCACAGGTATAAGGACCAAGTTTTGAGGGGAAAAAATGACCATTTGCTTTGGAACATTTATTTTTTTACTCAGTATTCAGCCACAGATATTAGGACTTGTGTCCTTGAAAAGAATGAGACAGAAATGTTAAATGTTTGAAGGAAGGGAAAGTTACCAATAAAAAGGATGCTTTTATTCTGCCTTGTCTTTTTTAACCATGTGTTTCTTTTTGCTTTATTTCCTAACAAAGTGTTTTCTGTGTGCATTATATTTGTTAAGTATATGCTTATCACTTCCCAATTGCTCATGTCAGAGCAGACTATTTGAAAATGTAAGCCTAAATCTTAAACTAGAAGGCCAAACTGGAAATGGTTCTAATATTTTCCCCTCTCCTTTCAGCTTTTTTTTAGGAGAGTTAGAGAAGTGCCTTGAAGATCCAGAAAAACTAGGATCCCTTTTTGTTAAACACGTAAGTATAACAGCATTATTTCTGTTCCGTTCCAATAGGGTAATATTCAGTCATTGGTTTGTCTGGTTAAAGGAGAACTCACTTGTAGTTTATAGGAGCGCATATGTAAAGAATGAAAAACTGTTCAATGTCCGTGAGTTGGAATCTGGGAATTCCCTTTTGCTCTTCTACATGTGAATTATCTGCTTTCCTGGTCACATGGCCCCAGCTGGCTTTTTGTCTAAAAACAGTTCAGTTTGGTCAGAGGGTGCCATAGCCAGGCCTGAAGCAGGAACATTTGGGGTATTCGTGAGCAGACAAGTATTTGATGGAGCTGTACCTGTATTTGCAGTGGGTTTCCTGAAGTAGCCTGTGTGTGTGTGTATTTTTAGGGAAAACTACTATTATTTTCAAAAAAACTAGTGACGTATTTGATGGAGCTGTACCTGTATTTGCAGTGGGTTTCCTGAAGTAGCCTGTGTGTGTGTGTGTATTTTTAGGGAAAACTACTATTATTTTCAAAAAAACTAGTGACAAGTTTTTGCTTATTTGCAAATGTCTTTAATGTCTGGTTTAATAGAAGACAGCTGGATTTTCATATCTGCTTCTGCATACAGCCTACTGTGATATGTTTTTTTGGTTAAAGTATACCAACAAATTACATCCTCACACACATGTATAACTTAAAGGGATGAGTATTTTAATAGTCTCTCCAAATAATTATAATTATAGATAGTTTTCTTAGATACTACACCAAAACTCAGGAAGTGATCATTTCTGAAAGGTTAGTTGCAACACGAAATCTGAAAACCTATCTGTGAACTTCTCCCTCACTCTTATATTAAATCCATTGAATCATCTTGTGCTTCGATGCTCTTTCCCCCTGTGCACGATTTCTTGACATCCTGCATCAGACAGTGGGAAGATACCGGTTCACAGACTCAGGCAGATCTGTCAGGTGTTGACACATTTCATTATATAATATTCAAAAACCAGGTTTTTCAACATTACCACCCATCTCTTCAGAAAAGTCTTTATGTATCGTTAAGTTCATGGCAGCAGATGTATGTTATCCAAAATTCTAACTTTTTGCTTGAAAGCTGGAATTTTTATTAACAAACACTGCCAGTTGTTTGCCTTGAAATGACAGACTTATTTCATTCGTGTTCAAAAAAAGTCTGTCAGAGACCCAAGTGTAAATAATTATAGTTTGCGTCCATCATTCTTTCGAGTAACAATGGTGGTCTGTAAAAAGAGCACTTGCTTAGCGTACAGCTCAGTCGCACAGGGCTTTTCCTTGAGACGATTGTGTATACAGAAGAAGTGTTAATGCAGGCTTCCACCTCTTCGTCACAAGAATGTCAAAAAGATGTACACTCCAAGATTGAGTTTTCATAAAATGAATCATTTTTATTACTTCATCAAGGACTTTCTTAGGTGAAATTGGCATTTTTTTACTGCACACTTGTGGCAATGAAGAATACTTGCCAAGGTGCCCACAGTTTCTCCCACCATTGGTTTTGCACATCGGCATAGATGTCAGCACCATGAAAAGGAAAATGACATCTGAGCGTTATTTGTAAAATAGTTTTGACCTAGTGGAGCCCATGCAAGGCCTCAGGGGCTCCCGGGTGTCTACACACTATACTTTGAGGAGACGGAATTCATTGTCTCCTTTTTTTCCCCAGCCTTGAATATTTGAGATTAAAGAGCTTTTTTCCGTACTGAAAACAATCAGCCTTACTAGGACTATTGACAGCATTTGGAGGGGTAGGAGTAATTCTTTGTTTAATATCAAGATCTGCATTCTTTTGCTGCCTCTGGCATTTGGTGCTGTAAAGTGAGGGTTTGCTATATGTGAGGGAGTGGTAATGCAGGACTGGTTTGGGAGCCAGGAAGCAAAGTGCTCATCTATGTCATGAACCTGGAATGCGTCCGGGAGACTCATCCGTGCAGCTTTGTTTTAAGATAAATTCCCTTTGTGAATGTGCTGAAATGTGCATATGCTCATATATTCTAATTGAACTTGTGACTGTTTTAACCCATCTGTTTGCCTTTTTCATCTCCAGGAGAGAAGGTTGCACATGTACATAGTTTATTGTCAAAATAAACCAAAGTCTGAGCACATTGTGTCAGAATACATTGATACTTTTTTTGAGGTAAGACCCAAGATAGAAACAGGAAGTATTTCTGAATCTTTTGTTACAATTGATTTCCAAAAATTAAAGTATCCTTGGTTTCCCAGGAGACTAAGCAATCCTCAGAAACTTAACCTGAGTGATAAGACTTCTGAACTTATTTTTCTTTCCTATAAATCAGAGAAATGAATATGAATTTGGTCTTTGGTCGTACCCCCTGGCATTTAGAAGACTGGAGTCATTGTTAAAAATAAGGGTTTTTATCACTGTTAAACTTAAGGCTCATTAAAATTCATAATAATTCATGATCTAAACTTTTAGCCTATAAATAAAAAAAATACATGTTTTATTAATAAAAGAAAGCAATTGAGAGAAGGCCTTTAAGCAAGCATAAAAGACTACTCTGAAAAACAGCTCAGAAAGGTGAAGGTGTAAAACTTGGAAATTTTGAGAAATAGTAAAGCACTAGTTGGTTTCAGTGCAGAGTGTGTTTTTTTCTTATTACTTTTACTTACAATATTGGGGTTAGCCTTTGTAACATGTACAAGGACTAAAAAATTGTCCTTTAGTGATTAATTAATTAAAATGATGAATTAGTGCCCAGCACTTAAGATCTTTTTTCCTCCTTTAAAACCACAGGACTTAAAACAGCGCCTTGGCCACAGGTTGCAACTCACAGATTTGCTGATCAAACCAGTGCAGAGAATTATGAAATATCAGCTGTTACTGAAGGTGAGGAAATGCGAGATTCAGACACCAGTGTCAGGAGTTAGTCTGTGAGAGGACAGGACTCGGTGGGGGAAAGGAAGAGTTTGGCCGGCGAGGAGAATAGTTCCTATAAAAAAAACAAGGCAGTCTTGTTATTTCTGATTTTAAATATTTCAAAGTAAATTTTTAAAAATTTAATGACACCTTACACTATTTTCTCAGTTTTTTATTTGCTTCAAGTTTTGCATCAAAATGTCAGTAAAGGTGAACTTTTTCCCCCATCACACACGTTGGAATGTTAATAATTTTTCTTCAACTCTGTCAACCTTAAATATTTTCTAATCTTCTTGGATTCTTGGATAAAATTAAATTTGTAATCTCTGTGTATTCCTTTCTATTGGCTTAGCAATAGCTCTTGATTGTTTTAAATTCTAATAAGCAAAATTAAAGGGGAAGTCACACATTTTTCCACAATAAAAGTGACTATTGAAGTATCTTGCGATTCCTTCACATATGCAACTTAAGACCTGGATATAAAGAGGGACAAAAGCTTGTCTTGAAGTAAGACAGGAACCCTTAGATGAATCTGGGCTGACTTGCTGTACCACATCTGGAAATCCATGGAAGGAAACCTTTTTGTTGCGTTACTGAGGGAATAAAATGAGAAAAGAAAGTGCTGAACCCAGTGCCTGGCATGACACAAGTGATCAGAAAGGTCAGCTTGCTCCTGTTCTCATCACTGTTAATCATGTCCTTCTCTCCATCTCCCTTGCAGGACTTCCTCAAGTATTCCAAAAAAGCTAGCCTGGATACGTCAGAATTAGAGGTACTTTGTGTCACTGGCTGCACCTGCCCAAATCTCCCCACCCTCGCCACCAGGCTCTTCTAATCCCGAGTGTTCCCAAGCACTGAGGTCTGCCCCTGGGAGGGGTCATCGCATGGGTGACGGGGTCTCTCTGGTGCATCTCAATGTGCCCTCCACACACTAGAGAGTGGCGGGGAGAGGATCTGAACTCAGGGGGTGCAGTTAAGGGCTAGCACATCAGACTGTCCCTCGGGGAACTTGAACTTTCACTCTGCTTTCTTGCTGCCTGCAGAGAGCCGTGGAGGTCATGTGCATAGTCCCGAAGCGGTGCAACGACATGATGAACGTTGGGCGGCTGCAGGGATTTGACGTAATGCGGCTTCTGTTCTGTAGAAGGCTCCTCCGCCTTCCATCCCTTTCTTTTGTCTTGGATGATTTCTCTCCACATGTGGAAAAAGCTAGCCTGGATACGTCAGAATTAGAGGTACTTTGTGTCACTGGCTGCACCTGCCCAAATCTCCCCACCCTCCCCACCAGGCTCTTCTAATCCCGAGTGTTCCCAAGCACTGAGGTCTGCCCCTGGGAGGGGTCATCGCATGGGTGACGGGGTCTCTCTGGTGCATCTCAATGTGCCCTCCACACACTAGAGAGTGGCGGGGAGAGGATCTGAACTCGGGGGGTGCGGTTAAGGGCTAGCACATCAGACTGTCCCTCGGGGAACTTGAACTTTCACTCTGCTTTCTTGCTGCCTGCAGAGAGCCGTGGAGGTCATGTGCATAGTCCCGAAGCGGTGCAACGACATGATGAACGTTGGGCGGCTGCAGGGATTTGACGTAATGCGGCTTCTGTTCTGTAGAAGGCTCCTCCGCCTTCCATCC
>NW_007735935.1:44206-49889 GCF_000696425.1 Galeopterus variegatus
TCTGGTGCATCTCAATGTGCCCTCCACACACTAGAGAGTGGCGGGGAGAGGATCTGAACTCAGGGGGTGCAGTTAAGGGCTAGCACATCAGACTGTCCCTCGGGGAACTTGAATTTTCACTCTGCTTTCTTGCTGCCTGCAGAGAGCCGTGGAGGTCATGTGCATAGTCCCGAAGCGGTGCAACGACATGATGAACGTTGGGCGGCTGCAGGGATTTGACGTAATGCGGCTTCTGTTCTGTAGAAGGCTCCTCCGCCTTCCATCCTTTTATTTGTCTTGGATGATTTCTCTCCACATGTGGAAAGCTGATCCTTTTTGCTTGGTTTTCTGTCTTCTCTCACTTTACTTCAACTTTATTGTTAATTTCTTTAAACTTCTTTTTGGTGCATTTGATTTGCTTTTTTGGGAACTTCCTCTACTGGAAGCCCAGCGCCTCGTGGCAGAAACAAGCAGGATTGTGCTTTGTCTCTTGAGCTCTCTGTATTGTAAGAGACGAGTTTCCTTTAAAACCACGTTAGTTATGGATATGACTAATATAGGAGGCCCCTACCCTGTGTCATCCCTGGAAGCTTTACTTCAGGGTCACTGTATTCCTCATTAATCCAGCAAACTTTTGTGGGAGTTGCCAGAGACTCCTTATATTGCATATTACCTATTATGCATCCTAAAGATGGATTCAAAACCAGAATCTTTTTTTTTTTATTTGACTATTGAGTAAGGAGATAGGAGAAGTTTTTATTTTTCCTGCCTACTGTTTTTGTTAGAGAATTTGGGTTTAACATTCTAGTGCTGTGGTTCTCAGGCTTACACACACAGAGCATCACCTGGAGGGCTTCTGAAAACACAAATTAATTCATTCCTGCCGGGTAATGCTGTCACTGCTGGTCCTGGGCTTAAGAACCACTGTTCCAGTGCAAAGTAGATGCTTTAAAATTCCACTTTGAATCTCTGATTATAACTAAGGCCAGTGGTTAATATCAAGATTAGCAAAAACTTTAGGTAATTGTTCCATTTGGGACTAAGAACTCATTATAGTAAAAGAAAAAAGGTTATAAGCGCTATAAATTAATAGAAGAAAAATTCATTATTCTGTGGGAGGAAATCTAAAGAAAGCAGAACTTCGGATAACTTTGAATGCAATGTTTTCTTCTTCCCTTCCTTTGCCCCCTTTTTCTTGTTTTAGGGTAAAATTGTTGCCCAGGGTAAACTGCTCTTGCAGGACACGTTCTTGGTCACAGACCAAGACACAGGACTTCTGCCTCGCTGCAAAGAGAGGCGGGTTTTCCTCTTCGAGCAGATCGTCATATTCAGTGAACCACTTGATAAAAAGAAGGGCTTCTCCATGCCAGGATTCCTGTTTAAGAACAGTATCAAGGTAATGGGTGTCCATGTGGGTTTTCACCTGTGCCAGCGCTTGTCCCTGCTGCACTGATAGACTGCTTCCTTTTCAGTGATGGCGGCTCCTGATGTATGGTTTATTAAATATTTACAGAATTTTCTAGTGTGTCTCAGAACCTTTCAGTTCACCCCATCCCTCTTTCTACTGTGTTTTTTCTTGAGTGGCTAGTGTCCTGCACATGCCTCTGTCTCTGTATGATTACAGCCATTCATTCTGTCATGACGAGGAGACCTGGTCTTGGGTAGCATTTGTGCACCACCTCCTCTAGGGTCATGTAAAACTTGTTGACATTCAGAGGCACAGATTTGGAGTACTGCTTTATGACCAGAGTGTCCTGTTCTTTTCCTGCATTCAGCAAGGAGGTGTACTGAGCACTCAGTGCCCGGTGAGGGGTTCCAGAGATGGGCCAGACAGACGCCCTTTGTGCCCTCTGATGAGACAGAAAGACAGACACACACACAAAGGAAATAATTGCATATGGCCCTAAATTCGGTAAAGGAGACAGACCAAGGGTGAGACAGAGAATAGCAGAGGGGGAGGCCTGAGGTCCCAGCAGATGATTCCCTGGGAGAAGCACACACTCTTCCCACCCCTCATTCCCTCCACTTCTGCAGTTGTGCAGGCCTGAGGTCAGTAGGGAAATGTGCTTCCCTCTGTAGATCCTCCTGCCCTAAGCCACAAGGGTCCCCATCAGGGCCAGGCACACGGACCCTCCCAGACCGCTGAGCCCTGCAGACCTTACAGCACCACAGGCGGGACAGGTGGGACAGCATCTCCTCCTCTATCCGGCTCCAGCAGCCTGGGGTGGGTGTTGTCCCTAGGCACAGCCTTCAGGCTGGGGAGGAGGCTGCCTCTGCAGGAAGCAGGGCTGGTGGCCTCTACTTCTCATGCCATCCCCAGCACTGCCCTCTGAAGCCATGCCTGGCGCAGACCTCTGTGCCCAGAGCCACACACCACCCACCACCACTGGAGCTTCTCTCCTGTTCTCTTCACAAGTCCCTTGACAGAAAACCACTCCAGCCTCTTAGAAATTCCCTATACACTATTTTACGTATTCTGCTTCTATAAAATTACATATTTAAATCATGATATCACATACAAATTTATGACACGTTTTATTGATATTTGAGATTTTTTAAGTGGTGTCATGTTATTCCTGGGGAAGTGACTAAGGGATTAACACTGGGTCATCGTAGAGGCGTTTTGGAAACAGGTAGTCCCAGGCCCACATTTCTAGTTAACTGAGCAAACTATTACTTAAAACCCTGACGATCCCTGTGTGTCTGAGTTACAAGAGGCATTGAAAGGCTTCATGACAGTGATTTCTGAGGCAGTAAAAATGGAAGCTCAACCAATAAGTCATTGTTTCAGTTTGACACAGGATGAACTTCACTCTGCCCTTGGCCAGGGATAAATGCACTTTAATTTGTTATTGTAGTAAAATACATGTAACACAAAATGTATCATCTTAACCATTTTTAAGTGCCTCCTTCGGTGGTACTAAGTACATTGACAGTGCTGTGCAACTGTCAGCACCATCCACCTCCAGAACTCTCTTCATCTTGCAAAACTAAAACCCTGTACCCATTAAACATTAGCTCCCCACTCCCCCCACCCCCAGCAGGTCCTGGCAACCCCCATTCTACTTTGTCTCTGTGAATTTAACTACCCTAGGGACTTCATGTAAGTGGAAGGGTACAGGATTTGTCCTTTTGTGACTGACTGTTTCACTTAGCATGATGTTTCCCAGGTTCATCCATGTAGTAGCATGGGTCAGTGTTTCCTTCCATATTAAGGCTAAATAATACTCCATCGTATGTATATACCATGTTTTGTTCATTCCTCGGTTGATGGACACTTGGGTTGCTTTCAACTCTTAGCGATTGCGAATAATGCTTTAATTTTTTTAAGGTGAGTTGCCTTTGCCTGGAGGAAAATGTGGAAAATGATCCCTGTAAATTTGCTCTGACATCAAGGACGGGTGACATGGTGGAGACCTTCGTTCTGCATTCATCCAGTCCGAGTGTCCGGCAAACATGGATCCATGAAATCAACCAAATTTTAGAAAACCAGCGCAATTTTTTAAATGGTAATGTGCGTTCTCATAATTGATGTGTTTTCTTTTCATAAAGTACGCGTTTCTCTGTCTTCTCTCTCCCACTGCACATTAATAATAATGACAGCACGTGGCACGTACTGTACCTCAGGCCCTGTTCTAGGCACTGTCTAGATAGTGCTTCCTTTCATCTTCACGCCACCCTGCATGGCAAGTACTGTTGTCTCCGTGTTACAGGTGAGAAAGCTGAGGCACAGGGAGGTTAGTAATTTGCCAGAGTCCCACAAGCTGCTGGTGGCAGAGTCAGGATTGAGAGCAGCCCTTGGCTCATGGCCTGGGCCCCTCAGGAATGCCCTGTTCCATTCTGTCCTGTGCAGAATGTACACTGCAGCCCTGTCCTCGGGAGAGGGGTGTGCAAGAAGAAGAGACGCAGGTGGAACTAGCAAAGATGCTGGAACATTCACAGTGTATCACACACCCTTACCACCCTGCTCGTTAAAAACAGAAGCTGGTTTCCTTCTCCCAGCCTCCCTGACTTGGAGAGTACGGAGGAGCCGCACAGCACAGTGGTCATGCTGCCCCTCCCTCACCTCTTAACACAGGCCATGTCTCATTGTGACCGCGGCCTTCACTCTGGTTTTAATTGGGTGATCAGTGAAGAACTTCGAGAATTCAGTCAGGAACTTTAGACTCATTTCATCTGTCCTCTGTGGCCTTTTATTCACGTCCATATGCTATATCTGCACCCCCATCCAACAGGATGTTGTCATATGCTCTGTTACGAGAAAACCACCTCCACATCTTGAGGAGCCAGGAACATAGGCACTCATTGAAAAATCTGAAGTCTCGTGGCATTTTGGGCTAAGTGGTCATCAGCTGCCAGGTTTCTGTCCAGCTTGCACACTAACAAGTGTGCAAGTTACATTTGCAGTTAGAATTGGATGCGTGGAGGTGGGGAGGGACTGTTCTTGTGCACACAGGAGGAGGTTTAGCTTCCATGGCCGTGAGCGAATGCAGGTCTTCTTAAATGTGTTGCTTTTAAGTGGTGCATTAAATGCCATTTCATGGCATGGGATTGGGAAATCTCAAAACTTTCATCATTGTCTTTGAAATAAAGTGAACTGCCCACAAGTTGCTAACATGATTAGGCCATGATGTTAAAGCTTACCCCACCCAGTCCAGGTAATAGCAACAGTAATAATACCTACTCCTGAGGATTAAACAAGATCATGAAGGGGCGGGAGCTCTAGACACAGTAGGCTCCTCCTGTCTCCCTTTATCGCCGAAAGAGGCTGTGGCCAGTACCTCTGCTCACACATGCTCTCTCACCCCTGCCTAGTGCTTCCCAGGCAGGGGCGATACCTCTGATCATCCTATTTCTCAAAGGTTTTAACATTTTAACAATCTGTGTTAGTCTTTCCATATATCTTACTTGGCGTGATTCCTGTGTTTTCCTACAGATGATTACATAACAACTCTAAATCACTAAAGCCGAGAGCTGGGACAGCCTCCCAACCAGCAGGGCCCTTGTGGGGCTCTATACACTTCCCTTGTCTGCTTCGTCCAACCTGCAAAACCAAGGTGGTCTGTGAAACCGCCTCCGCCTGTGGATCTGGGGGGTTACTTAACTCTCAGCCAGTTTCTCCTTCGCCTAACCCTCTGGCTTACAGAAGACCTTTGCAGATGCCAGACTAACCACCTTTCCCGTCACGCGAGCACTAGTTGGACTGAGGGAGTCCTAGTCACATCTCCCTGGCAGTGCACTCTGGTCCTCCCGCTGACACCTGCCATTTGTCTGAGATACTCCAGGTGGATAGGACTGTCCTGCACTTGGCGGGGATGCAGAGGCTCTGCTTGCCAGCTGTGGGAGGTGAAGTCTCAGCACTGTGCTCATTCACTCCACCTTCTGTACTGCCCACTCAGGCACACACCATAGGTCCCTTGATGAAGTCATTTTAACTTGCAGCAGAATAGCCTCCAGGAAGTGGGGGCTGTGTACAGATCATGGTGAGGACACACTGCCTGGATTACTTACCGCGTGGGACGTTCCAGCCCAGCACTTCCTTTTGATAATCTTACCTTCCCGTTCCCTTTGCCCTGAAGTTTGCCTTTTCTTGGTGGCTTGACTGAGTCTTCTGCTGTGTTGCTTGTTTTACAGCCTTGACGTCACCAATCGAGTACCAGAGGAATCACAGCGGGGGCAGCGGCGGCAGCGGGGGCAGCGGGGG
>NW_007735935.1:50559-56085 GCF_000696425.1 Galeopterus variegatus
CCCAGCAGCTGCGGCGGCCCCAGTTCAAGCAGGAGCAGGCCCTCCAGGATCCCCCAGCCTGTCAGACACCACCCCCCCGTGCTGGTCTCCTCTGCAGCCTCGAGCCAGGCAGAGGCAGACAAGATGTCAGGTATGTCCACTCCCAGCCCCTCACTGCCTGCCCCCAGCAGCAGCCTGGTCCTCGAGGCTGGCCTTGGCCAGCCCAGCAGGCCCCACCCCAGTGGAGACTGTGAAGGTGCTGAGCGAGACACGGAGCCGATCCCCAAGATGAAGGTGCTGGAGAGCCCCAAGAAATCGGCCGGGAGCGCCTCTGGGGCAAGCCAGGACGGAAGCGCCAAGGACGCGCGGGCGAACCTGGGCTCCCTGCCCCTGGGAAAGCCCAGGCCTGGGGCCGTCTCACCCCTGAACTCTCCTCTCTCCGCCGCCTTCCCTTCTCCTTTTGGCAAGGAGCCCTTTCCCCCCAGCAGCCCCCTGCAGAAGGGGGGCTCCTTCTGGAGCTCCATCCCTGCCTCCCCCGCCAGCCGTCCCGGCTCCTTCACCTTCCCGGGGGACAGTGACTCCCTGCAGCGGCAGACGCACCGCCACGCGGCCCCCGGCAAGGACACGGACCGCATGAGCACGTGCTCCTCGGCCAGCGAGCACTCGGTGCAGTCTACCCAGAGCAACGGGGTAAGAGCGCCGGGGGGCCCGCGCCCACCCGCCCCACTGCCTCTGTCCCGCCGGCCCTCCTAAACCTGTCGCCGTGTCCTCTACTAACCCGGCTCTGCTGCGGTGACCGCCTGCTCCGGCCGCCCTCGGGGCGCGCACACCCGGGCCTCCGTGACCGCTCGTCTCTACTAACTCGCTCTGCTTTGTCCGCGCCTCCTTAACCTGGGAAAGCCGCAGCTCCAGGCCTTTCCGACCTTGCAGCCCGCAGAGCACCCGGGACTCCTCTGTGGCCTCTGCCTTTCTCACGGCTCTTCTTTGGAGGGCCTGGCCCTGCTCTCCGCCTCCTATTTAAATTGGAATCTATGCACTTTAAGCTCTTTGCTCATCGCTTGGTTTTGCTCTTTTATGCCTTAAATTATCCTTGTATCATTTTTGACTCCTGCTGAAAAAAAAATCCCTCAAGAAAATTTCCAACAGCAAACTCAAAGCAGACTAAGCTGGCAAAATGGGGGGAAGGAAGCTATCCAGGGGGAACGTTACTCCACCCCAAGTTTCGCTCTGCGAGAGAGACAGACACACCACCGCTCGGGGCACCTGGAGCGCGCTGCGGCCTCCGCCTGCGGGAGCGTCTCTGCGTCTGTCCAGCAGGGGGCGCCGCCTTCCGCCTCTCCTTCGACTGTCGCTCTCGCTGTGTTCTGAGCAGGAGGGAGGCTTGCTGCGGTGGCCGCTCCTCCGCTCGCCCCCGGCCGGCCCCCGCGGGTTGTGGCTTCCTCCCTGTCCTACCTAACTTTCCTACACGGCAGGCACCGGCCCGTAACACTTTCCTGAAGGCATGCGTGAGTGAATGGAGCCGTTCTAATGAGTGTGTGTTTAATCACTTTATACGTTCACTAATCATTTCCCTAAAAGGGTCTGTGTTTCTTTGCGTGTGTATATAAAAAAGCCAGCTTTTGCATGTTTCTCTCTTTCTGCTGGACTTGGATTAATGTTGTATTTGGGTTGATTTGGTCTTATTCTTTTCTCTTCTTTTTTGTTATATATTTTGTTAAGCTCAATCTTTATATTTGATTGAGGAAGGAATTAAGAAATGGGTCTTGGTATATGTATTTGCACTTGAGTCTCAAACATAAGTGACTGCCCTGGCGTCCTGACTATGGGCACCTTGCTGTGTCCTGCAGAGCAAGGTGACCTCCTGGTTGGACTGGAGATGCTGGTTAGGCAGGTGAGCATCCCACCGTGGATGTCAGCGAAAAAGATGCAGACAACCCAGTGACGAGCTGCACCTGCCAACACCTAGCTAAATACTCAGTATTCAGGCATGGCCTTACAGCTGTGACCCTTGCAGAATCAGCCAGTTAGCATCTCTTGAGTTTATCCTAACCTGGACGCTTTCCCATTAAAATTTCAGCTGCTGCAGCGCAGGCGCCAATGTTGGTCTTTCTGGACAATCATGAGTAGACACCAATAATGGCCACAGCCCAGCTTTATCAGGATGTTCATCTGAGACAAAGGCACGGTCTGTGGTTAGCACATGTTCCAGCGAGTTTTAGGTTGGGGAAGTTGCCCTTGGTTTCTGCCTCCCTCTTTTTTGTGTGTGGTAGGTAACCGGAAAGGGAATTGCCAAACAGCATTCTAGTCAAAATGCCTTGCAGAGGTACTCTAGGGGCCTGAAAGACTGCCAGAGGCCGAACGTGGAATTGGAAAATATCATCTAGGATTCTTAAGTATTAGTTAAAAGGAGCCGTCACCCGGTAGAGCTCTTATCCCCCTGGAAGATCAGCAAAGGCCTCCTCCCTACTTGACCCCTTCTGTGGAGCTGTCTGTGGTCACAGCCAAGCAGCTGCGCTTACCACAGCCCGGGTCCTCCTTCCCCTGCAGATGCCACCTTCTACAAAGTTCTGCTGAGAGCAGGAGAGGAGTGGATCTGGGTCACCCTAGATAGTGGCTGTACCAGCCCTTTCTGCAGCCCTGTGGTGTGGCCTTCTGACCCACCTGCCCCCCGGGCAGCAGTAAGCACAGGCACATCGCGGTCACTCCCGGCCCTGCCTTTCTCTCGCAGGCCGGGTGAGCTGTGCAGTCCGCCAAGCTCCCACTGTTGGGGATAGATGTAAAATGCATAGTGCACAGCCTGGCACATAGGAGGTGTTTAGGAAATACTAATAGGTAATACTGTGGCAAAGTATCAAATTATGAAATGTAGCCTGGTGTGATATATTACCAAAAGCAGTAGGTGACAGAAGTTGTTTCTTGTTTACATTTTCTAGCACATTTAGCAATGTAATCTCAGAGCTGTTGGGTATTGCTATGTAAGTCAGAATACTAAAAAGTATGTGTTGCGGTACATTGTATAAATGAGTGAGCACAAGCCAGAGCCCGACACATAACGGCGTCCTTTCTAGCAGTGAGGTCACAGGCAAGCTGCAGGCACCTGTGAGGGATGGCAACAAGCAAACGGGCTCCTCCCTGGCAGAGACAAGGAACGAGAGCTGGGCAGCTCCACCGCATTTTACTTTAAATACCCACTGCAGGTCAAGATTCATAGCCCTGGCCCCTGGAATTCCCAGAGGCTGGCTTGTTGGGTTTCCCAGGCTTGGCCTCATGGAGGAGGGTCTCTTCCCCTTCGTCCCCTCAGCTGGCTCGGGACAGTGGTCAGCCATCTGCTCCAGCGTGTCCTGATGACAGCTCAGTAGACCACAGTAAAAAGCAGGTGTTGAATCTGCACTGACCCAGGACCCGCCTGGGGCGTCTGAGCCCCACAGAAGCTCACGCCTGTGGAGTCGTGGGAGTCTGTGAACATCCTGACAGCGTCGTCGGTGGAAGCTCTGAGAACAAGCTCACAGGATCAGGGCGTGAGATGCCGTTTCCACATCCGAACGTGGTAGACGGGCCTTGGGCAAGATGTAGCTCAGGAGTCTGCAGTAGTCTCAGCTTTCTCCTCCATCCCCAGAACAATAGGTCCTCGTTAAATGAGAGGTGTTATCATTCATGTGTCTTCTACTCAGCAGCTAATGCTACTTGGTTTGTATGCCCAGGGAGGACCTTAAGAAATCATTTTTGACTTTTGCAATCTAGCCTCATTGATTCAACACGTATTGACTGGCTATACTACATGTGAGTCACTGTGACCAAAGAGATAAGGTGCCACTGGGGCTGCAGGATAAGGGTGAGGTTGGCATCCTCAGGTGAGCAGCCCTGTGTCCCCATACCAATAGCGCCTTGGGGACAGTTGGCTCATGCACACTTCTAGGAGGGCCACCCACCGAGGAACGTACAGTGGAGACAGAGCAACTCTCCATAAGAGCAGGGTAGCAGTTGATTTACTTTCAGGTACTCCACCTTTTTGAAGGGAAGAAGAGGCAGAAATGATTAGGCATGCCAGCAGCTTAGCATGATCCTGGAATATGCGTCCCCACTGAACATTTTATCTGGAAGATTTGAAGACTTTTCCATCATCCAATCTGTCTGTGAGCCAAAGAGCTTTTCCCTGCAGCTTTTAAATTGTATATATTTTTTTAAGTGAGCATGGCATTCACAGTGGCATTACTGTGCCTGGGTCAGGAATAACCTAGTGTGGTATCACCGTGAGGAATGAGCTGTTCCTGTGAGGGTGCGAGGAAGATCGGACTGTAATAATATCGAGCTTCTAGGCGTAAAGTGTCGTCATTGCAGTGACTTTTTTTAGGTTGTTCCTAAATTGCTTTGTAGAGAAATCCTGTATTCAGTTGTTGAAAAGTTACACACAGTTAGCTGGAGAGAGTGGAAGGAAGCGAGTGCATCTCTGTGTGGGGAGCCCTGCTCTGGGCCGGGCGCACCCTGGCGAGTGGTTCCATGCTGTCAGATCTCACTCCATTTGCTCTCTGCCTGTGTCATCTTCCTCTCCCCCCGCAGAGTGAAAGTAGCAGCAGTAGCAACATCTCCACCATGCTGGTGACACACGATTACACGGCAGTGAAGGAGGATGAGATAAACGTCTACCAAGGAGAGGTCGTTCAGATTCTGGCCAGCAATCAGCAGAACATGTTCCTGGTGTTCCGCGCCGCCACCGACCAGTGCCCCGCAGCCGAGGGCTGGATTCCAGGCTTCGTCCTGGGCCACACCAGTGCAGTCATCATGGAGAACCCCGATGGGACTCTCAAGTGAGTGCCTGACTTGTTTATTTCTAAGCAAGATGCTTAAACCCAAAATGAAGATGGGCGGCCTTCTATCCCTCAGACTCATCCTTGCAGGTTCTTTTAATAACCTGCGTTTAGAAACACACGGCTTTTGCAGGTCACGAAATAGGGCATGATAATAATTTAGTCTCTGGGGGTCTTGGGTAGGGGATGAGGACTTTCCGAGGACTCCTAACATGTCAGTGTGTGTCAGTACTGGGGGAATGTCAGTGAAGACACTCATTCTATAAGCTGCAAGTGAAGACCTGTGTGATGCCATCACAGTCACACCTTAGATACTAGAAGGTTAATCAGTTAAAAAGCTCGAAGCCAATGTGGCTGCATTAAGCATTATTGTAAAGAAAACTGAATTTGGGTGCTGGTTTTTAAAACTATTGCCTTCCCTGGATTTGCCAGCCACGTGGTTTCTGGGAGTGGAAGCATTAAAGGACTTTGTGACTTTTGAAGTCTCTGAAAGAGCAGACACAAAGGCACTGATGCTGTCATGTCCTCTCCACACGTGGCTGTCGCCTGGCGAGGTTTGCAGCACAGGCTGCATCTCCAGCCGCGGCTCCCACACCCTCAGGGAGGCTGCAGAGGGCCTCCCTGCTTTTTCTGTGACAGTCCCTCGTCCTGTTTCTCCTTGATGTGCAGAAATATATGTTTTAGTACATTGTTTGGGAATCCCATTTGACATCTTTTTGTATGTCAACCATACCTCAGTAAA
>NW_007735935.1:56195-71151 GCF_000696425.1 Galeopterus variegatus
GTCAGTGTGTGTCAGTACTGGGGGAATGTCAGTGAAGACACTCATTCTATAAGCTGCAAGTGAAGACCTGTGTGATGCCATCACAGTCACACCTTAGATACTAGAAGGTTAATCAGTTAAAAAGCTCGAAGCCAATGTGGCTGCATTAAGCATTATTGTAAAGAAAACTGAATTTGGGTGCTGGTTTTTAAAACTATTGCCTTCCCTGGATTTGCCAAAAGACCTGTGTGATGCCATCACAGTCACACCTTAGATACTAGAAGGTTAATCAGTTAAAAAGCTCGAAGCCAATTTGGCTGCATTAAGCATTATTGTAAAGAAAACTGAATTTGGGTGCTGGTTTTTAAAACTATTGCCTTCCCTGGATTTGCCAGCCACGTGGTTTCTGGGAGTGGAAGCATTAAAGGACTTTGTGACTTTTGAAGTCTCTGAAAGAGCAGACACAAAGGCACTGATGCTGTCATGTCCTCTCCACACGTGGCTGTCGCCTGACGAGGTTTGCAGCACAGGCTGCATCTCCAGCCACGGCTCCCACACCCTCAGGGAGGCTGCAGAGGGCCTCCCTGCTTTTTCTGTGACAGTCCCTCGTCCTGTTTCTCCTTGATGTGCAGAAATATATGTTTTAGTACATTGTTTGGGAATCCCATTTGACATCTTTTTGTATGTCAACCATACCTCAGTAAAGTGGTTTTAAGACAAAGCTAAGAGGAAAAAATCCATTTTATATACTTTGTTTCCTCAAAACATATTCTTAGGCTGTATATTATTCAGGGTTCTCTGACTAGAGAAGCAGAACCAACAGGGTGCATGTGGATACACATATAGGTACAGATTTATCATAGGGAGTTGGCTCATGTAGTTATGGAGACTGGCATGTTTGCATCTGTTGCGTGGGCCAGCAGGCTGGAGACCCAGGAGTGCCAGTGGTGCAGATGAGGTCTGAAAGCAGTCTGCTGGAGAATTCCTTCTTGCTTGAAAGGACCCTCCTTTTGTTCTAAGTCCTTCAAATGATTGGATGAGGCCCACCCACAGGGAGGGCAGTCTGCTTTACTGTACTGATTAAAATGTGAATCTCATCCAGAAACATGTTTACAGAAACACCCAGAATAATGTTAGAACAAATATCTGGGCACCCTATGACCCAGTCAGGTTGACACACAAAATTAACTGTCATAAGTACCTTTATATTTTAATCATTAAAATTTGGTTTAAGAAATTGTTGATTTCATTTCCTGGTTCTTGAGAATTACAGGGAAGTTTTCTTTAGCATAGGCGACTGTTACTAGAGGATTTTCAGCTGCTGTATATATGCATAAGTTGAATATTCAGCTTTTCTCTAATATTTCCAGGTATCATTTGCTGAGCGTTGGAGAAGCATAATACTAACAATGTGTTCTTTTGCCGCTAGGAAGTCAACATCTTGGCACACAGCACTCCGTTTAAGAAAAAAATCTGAGAAAAAAGATAAAGACGGCAAAAGGGAAGGCAAGTTAGAGAACGGTTATCGGAAATCACGGGAGGGACTCAGCAACAAGGTATCTGTGAAGGTGAGTGTGGCGTCTCCAGGAAGCTGTGTTGCCCTCCACGAGCAGAAGGACTCAGCGAGGGGGCAAGACGCTGCACGGACCTGGAGCCTGGGTTGGCTTGGGCACGTCTCCATCTACCACACCGCCCTCCTCTGCCCTGCTAGCAGCATCCGGGGGTCTTGCTAGAGGGTTCATCTGGGACTGTGCTAGCTGGCACAGGGATGCATGCTTCCTACAAGGAACATGGTTAGGTTCCCAGAGCTAGCACAGAGACTGGATTCTCAGAAGCAGTGCAGAGAAGCTGTGGCTCAGACTTCCTTCATTGTTTCAGCCTTAGAGCAGAGGGGCAGTGACTGATGCAGGACACAGCTTCATTGGCTCTAGCAAATTCCCCTGGAGGTAGCAGCAGCCAGTTTTAATCCTCTATGATCAGACTGCTTAAGACTGTGCGGGTTTTGCCTGGAGAAAAAGAAAATTCTCCTGAAAGGGTGTCCAAGCACTGGGGTCAGGGCCCTGGCCCTTCTGCAAAAGGAAGGGATCTGAGGACCACATGGACTCAGCATATAGGATGAGAAAAACTGACATCTTCAAGTTTAAGCGGCATTTTCGTGTTTGTGGGTATTAAGGAAAATACAGTAGTATGTCATGAAGCTTTTGGGTGTAGTCAAAACATGCTCTATTTTGACAACACCCAGGCAAGCCAATTTTTACTAACCTTTTAATAATAATTATAGTCCTGTAATAAAAGTAAAATACCTTCAAATAACTCATGTTTTTGGTTAATTCTTGTTTGCTTTTTCTATTTCAGCTTCTCAATCCGAACTACATATATGACGGTGAGTTCTATTACCTTTTCCTTCTCGTCTTGGGGACTTTATAGGTCTGCAGGGCATGTTTCAGAACTCTCAAGTGTAACCCCTGGAAATGGGTTTTCTGTGGTGTTCAGGGATTGGGAGGCAGTTTAGGTCTTGTTAGTGTGTTAGGGATGCGTCAGTGGCATGGCAGAGGAGCCGAGGGTGACTGGCATTTACCGACTCTCCTCTCTTGCAGTTCCCCCAGAATTCGTCATTCCCTTGAGTGAGGTCACATGTGAGACAGGGGAGACCGTTGTTCTTAGATGTCGAGTCTGTGGCCGCCCCAAAGCTTCGATCACCTGGAAGGGCCCTGAGCACAACACCTTGAGCAACGACGGTCACTACAGCATCTCCTACAGGTGAGGGAGGCCCGCTGGGGTGGGTTTCACGGCCAGGAGCACGACCTGGTCATGTGTGACTGGAAGCTTCCACTCCTCCGTGGCTGATGTGAGGATCACCCAGGTTGCCTTCGGCATGCTCACTCCTTCCATGAGGGCACTTATCACAGCTGGCCGTGCCATACGAGCTGATTAAAACTCGTCAGTCCTTGAGCTAGAGCTGGCAACCAGGTGCTGAGCTTTCTGACGCCCAGTGTGTCTCATCTGTGGGTAGTGACTTGGGGGAGGCCGCTCTGAAGATCGTCGGCGTGACCACGGAAGACGATGGCATCTACACATGCATCGCTGTGAACGACATGGGCTCCGCCTCCTCCTCAGCCAGCCTGAGAGTGCTAGGTAAGCCACCTGAGCGTGGGGCATACCTCCCCGGCGTCTCCTCAGGTCCAAAGAACCCCCACGCTTGACTTGGCTGGAAATATAGAGCACTAAGTCACTCGTCGGGCCTACGCTTGACATAGGTTGATTTCAGAAAGCGACAGTTGTTGACTGATCTCTGACTAGCGTCACTAGCGTTTGGCGGAGGCCGGCTGTGCAGTACAGGGCGGCCGGGAGTCCTCATCCATCCTGCACCTGCTCCAGGGGTGGGAAGCTGCTTCCAAGGGGGAAAATAAAACTCCAAACTAAAAGGCGAATTGAGTCCTAGAGCACCCTGGGTGTAGACAACAGAATTTGTCGTAGAACTTTTATCCCGTATATTTTAACCTCATTAAATCAGAGAAAGGACATGCTCTGATCTTTGGCTCATGGCACAAGACAAAAAAATCTTGAAATTGAGAGTAAAGAATCACTGATTTTCTAATTTTTTTTTAAATTGACATATAATTGTGTGTCTTTATCATGTACAACATGATGTTTTGAAGTATATATACACTGTGGAATAGATTAATCTAGCTAATTAACAGATGATTACCTCATGTAGTAATCATTTTTGTGGTGAGAACACTTCTCCACTGTATTGCATTTTTCAAGAATACAATTTATCATCATCATTAACTCTAGACACCATGCTGTATAACAGATCTCTTGAGATTCTTTCTCCTAACTGTAATTATATATCGATTTTCTAATTTTTTAGAACATACCACAGAAATTATAGGTGATTTTTTTTAGTAAGTCACTAATGAAAGCTAAGGGTGATTAGAAAGATGTAAGACTGTTCATGCCATGGAGCTAGAGTGGGAAAATCATGGAAAAGGAAGAGCGTGATTATCACCATCTGCAGTCTCTTAAAGGTCATTAGAAGAGTTATCTGATCAGGCAGACTATTGATCGGTCTTGTACCCATGAGGACACACATGTACGGGCCCCATAACTGTACCCTAGAGAAAGACACAAAAATAGAGCCCTGTCGTGCCACAGTCAGGGCCATGGTTTCTATTAGTGAAAAAAGAGGAGGTGTGGTTTGGAGGAGCCAAGGGGCTGCTGGTCACTGTGATGCTGTTTCTTGATCTGATTGGTAGTTGAAGAGCTGGCATTTATGTTTGACACGCTTTCTTTATACTTACAATGCTTGAGTAAAAATGTTTATTTAAAGCATAACAGCAGTAAGCAAGTCCTGTCAGTACAAAAGGAAGAGTGGAAAGTATTGTCCTTATGTAGGTAAAAGTCCAGCATTTCTTAATGGGATTTGGTAGATGCTTCAAAATTGCCTAGTGAGATAACTTTATTCTTCTAAATCAGTGCTTCGTAACCTATGGGAGAAGCCATGATCAGGAAGGCATTAGCTGTGACTTAGTGGCACATCAGAATCACCAGCCTTAAGGTTTGTAAAGCATTTCAGAGGAGTGAGAATGGGCTAGTATTAACAAGAAAGACCACAGAGTAGAATGTGTCCTTTGGCATAAGTGATTGAAATGAAGTCATTGCTCCCTGTGTCTGCCCATCAGTGAGTATTTAGGGCTTTGGCAGGTGTGTGGAAGGGGGATATTTTGGTTTCTGTGAGGTTTCAGAGATGGATCCAACATAGGTTCATTTATGGTCAAGTAGGGCCACAGTGCTGGCCTGGAAGCAGGCGATACCCCAGCAGAGGTTACAGGAGTGACCTCCAGTCATGACTGATTCGGGGAAGGCCCCTGGAGGAGGTGACGTCCCCCATGGAGCTGGGAAGGACAAATCAGATTGTGCTTGTTTAAGGAAACCATTCCCGGTGACAACCTAGGCAGAGGTGAGAGAAAGCTCAGGTGAGGATGGGATGAGCAGATGCTTTACCTGGCTGCAGAACAGGGCAGGTGAGGACCCACATGGAGAGAGAAGCTAGATCGATAGGGTCGAGAGAGCTGGGCAGCCATGGAAGGCTCAGGAGCGTGGCAGAAGCTGTGCCTCTGGGGGCTATCTGGTAGCTGGGACGCTTGGGTGGGACACACGGCTTAATGCTGCTTTTTGTAGGAACACTTTATTAAAAATAAAGGATACCTTACTTCCCTGTAGGCATGTATAATACTAGTTCCTTACTGACAAGTGGTTTACAGCTGGCACTTATAAAATAAAATTCTATCCGTGTTTACAGTGTATTTATGATATATTAGCCATATGAACCCTTTGAACGTTAAGTAAAGATAGTGCACTCTTGATTTCTCATGGCCATGAGAGGAGACGTTGAGATGAGGGGCCAGCCTAGCTTTGAGGCAGTGTGGCCGGGTGAACGGGAGGGGACTGACTCCAGCAACGCTGTCCAACAGAGAAAATGGACGCCACATGTACAACTTAAAGTTTTTCTAGCAAGCATATTTTCAGTTCAGTATATCCAAAATATTTGATTTCAACATGAAATCAATATTTTAAAAACACTTCCTATTTTGTATACCGAGTCCCAACACGCAGTGTGTACTTTACACTCACGGCACATCCATGTCACGTGCTCAGCCACCAGTGTGGCTGCCGTGTGCAACAGCGCAGGTCTGTAGACTTCTTACCCGAGGAGCTGCGCACGGGACGAGCTCAGGGAGACGCTGCTCTTCTTGCAGGTCCAGGGAGTGATGGGATCGTGGTGACCTGGAAGGACAACTTTGACTCCTTCTACAGTGAAGTGGCTGAGCTTGGCAGGTATGATATAAAGCCTAGAGCCCTTCCCAAAGATCAGAATGCAAGATATAACACACAGTAAGAATACACCAGTAACGTGAAACTGTGTGTTTTGCCGGCAGTTTGAAATTCTGTGTCCTGTATGTGAAGTGTAACCTGTAATTGCCTTTCGATAGTAAACACTGGGGAAGTACAGAAGCCGTTTTCAGCCAGGTTCCAAGAGAGAATGAAGGCCTCATGCCATGAGCCATCCATTGATGGAATGACTTAGCTTCTCGCCTGTGCATCTAGAATAGCTGTGTAACATCCTTGGGAGAATTCAGAGAAGAGTCACTCAAAACGCTTCTTGTAGGACTGAATTCTCTCCTGGAATCCCAGTTGAGAAAGGCTGAGTGTACCCGTCAGGTTTCAGCTGTGCATGGAGATTTAGAAGCATCGCACCACAATTAGATGGAGTGTCGAGGTCCTCTTGCACAAACAAGGAAAGAGGTTTCAATGTGGAGGGACTGTTTTTCTCCAGCAGGAACAGCCAGGGCTGGGCAGTGGCTCGGCAATGCCATGAGACATCCGGCTTCTCTGCCATCCTTGGCGCGTCCAGGCATCACGGCCTATGCAGCAGGAGGAGGAAGGCCAGGACGCGTGACAGCTGAGCTGGTCTCTTTTGAAGCGCTTTCCAGGAAACTCCTCCCAGCAACCTCCTCTTAGATTCCCGGGGCCAGACTGGGTCACACGGCTCCTCTTAACGGCTCTGTCAGTTACCTCTAGCTGCATAACAAGTCACACCAGCACTTGCTGTCTTACAGCAGTAGTGACGTGTCACCCCTCACAGTGCTGTGGGTGGACTGGGCAGTTGTCCTGTTCGGCTGTCCTGGGCTCAGTCATCAGATGCACTCGTGCCTCCCTCACATGCCTCAGGCCGTGTCTGGGACACTGGCCTCTTTACACATCAACTCCCCGGGCTTCCTCACTTGCTGCTGGAAGTGTCCAAAAGAGCAGAAGCAGAGGTCACGAGGCCTCTCCAGGCCCAGCCTCCAGAGTCAGCCCCTGCTGCTCCGTGTCCTGTGGGTCAGGACCAGTCACCAGCAGCCCAGCAGGAGAAAAAGACCCCACCTCTCGATGGGAGAAGTAGCAAAGTGGGGTCCGTCTTTACCCAGTCCGCCACATCTGCCACGTTCTGTGGTCACAGGAAGCCACGGGGCCTGCCCAGACATAGATGTGAGGAAATCGGGGCTCCTTCCAGGAGGGAGGCGCAGGGCCTTCGGACAGGGATTCATTTCATTTAGGGTCACAGAGTCTTTTCTCCTTGACATACCTCAGAGTCCTCTGAAAATGATCTTCTCCACGTACTTTTACAGGGGCAGATTCTCTGTCGTTAAGAAATGTGATCAGAAAGGAACCAAACGAGCAGTGGCCACTAAGTTTGTGAACAAGAAATTGATGAAGCGTGACCAGGTCACCCATGAGCTTGGCATCCTGCAGAACCTCCAGCACCCC
This sequence comes from Galeopterus variegatus, assembly GCF_000696425.1. NCBI lineage: Eukaryota > Metazoa > Chordata > Mammalia > Dermoptera > Cynocephalidae > Galeopterus > Galeopterus variegatus. The sequence goes on from NW_007735935.1 coordinate 63,489, forward strand.
CTCCTTGTTGGCCTCCTGGACACCTTTGAGACCCCCACCAGTTACATCCTGGTTTTAGAAATGTGCGTACACACCTGACCTCCTCCCCATCTTTGTAGCCCACAGCCTCAGCTGCGAGTGGTTTTCTTGTTTTTGTTTGTTCTCTAGGAAGGCTAGAAACTGGGTTTTTAGAATCCAAAGAAATTCTTAAAAACATGTTTATAGTCAGAGCCCGCAGTCTCAGAGCCTTCTAGTCGTGGCAGAAAGAAGCATTGCCTTCAGCGCGTACCACTCACACGGGAGCATCGGGCTAGTGTCAGAACTCCCAACACACGAGGCTCTGCCGGTCCTCAGCCAGCCCTTGCAGACCCACCTGGTGTCCCAAGGTCCCAAGAGGCCAGGCCATCTCTGTCCCAGCTCAGGTGGGGTGCTCCTGGCGTCTAGTGGGTAGAAAGGCCAGGGCAGCTGCTCAACCTCCTACAAGGCCAGGACCGCTGCACAGCAGATTGACCTGGCCCCAGACGTCAGCAGCGTGAGGGTGGAGAAACCCTGCAGCTGGGCAGTCTCATCCGTGTGCAAGACCTTTGCATTTAGCTTCTTAAAAATTCCTATCCTCCTTTTTACGGAGAGTCATTTCATACATTTACTTGGATTTTACTTCTTTTCCACTGGCAAGGGTCAGACCCGTTGCCACCGTTTGGGAATCTGCACGCATTCTTCCTGGGAGAGCAGGAACAACAGGACCTCTCCCCAGGATCGCGCAGGGACAGGCCTGCTGCGACAGTGGGGCTTACATCAGGACCCTTCTTGCAGGGACTCTTTAGGCCTGTGCCTGGTGTTCTGTTTATTATGTTCTTGTTCTTAAAGAGACATCAGTGCTACCTCACAGTCTTCACAGGGCAGGGTTGGCACCCTCAGTGCCTGGGGAGATGGTGGGTGTCTCAGGGGTCCTGCCCGCTAGGGCTGTGTGGCTACTTTCCCTAGAACCTGAGGGGGCCTATGTTCCAGCCCCACTCTCTGGGATTGAAAACCCATCACGTGGCCACAGGGCAGGTGGCCGGGCCTCCCTCTCTACAAAGAGGACTCTGGTCTCCGTCCCTGCCCCTCCACTCATGAACTCTTTTTCTCAACCTTGATGTCCTTCAAAATCATGACTATTTTGGAGTGTTGCTGTGGGGCTGGCAGGAGAGGGTCTGAAGAGCTGATGTCCCAACTGAGTCTGGCCTGGGAGCTCCTTCCCGGCTGTAGACACAGGACGACCAACAGCCCCTGCTCCTTCTCCCCAGGGATTTTGAATAAGAACTATCACTTGATCCTAGTCAGAAATCAACTCAAAGGCCTTTTCTGGTGTAAAATTTTCCATTTAGGGTGTAAAATTTCAGTGCTTTCAGCTGTCATTCTGGTCACTGGAAAACTACATGATTTGGTCTCACCATATGTTAACAGGATTTATTTTCATAACAAATTACTACCAGAGTCTCATTGATCACTCTCCTTTACTAGACAGGTGGCTGATCGTCCTATAAATTTCTCTTTTGCAAACAAGGGCGGCATTAGGCCAGTGCTCAGAGAGGCCCAGCCCAGACCACCTCTATCCAACTCTGGCTTCTCTACCTGTGAACTTGGGAAAGTTTCCTACCTTCTCTGTGCCTCAGTTTCCTCATCTATAAAATGGGGACAGTGAAGCACAAAGAGTCATGAGGATTAAATAAATTGATAGAAGGTATTTAGTCCCTGGCACGTTAGCAGCGTGTGTAAATGCTTTTTAAATACTAAAAGTGATTTCTGAGTGGGAAGACTTTTGAGTGCCACATTCATCATTTACTGTGTTGTGTTATTGGCTGATTCTTTGCTTATATTATCTCACTCAGTATTGACATGGCCCATTTTACAGAGGGGAAGCCAAGGCTCCAGGGGGCAGGTAACTTCCTCCCTTCCTTCAGCAGATGCCTGCAGAGTGGCTGCTGCAAGCCAGGATATGGCCCAGTAGCTCACCCATGCCATCCCCTCCATCAGCAGAAGCAGGGCTGGGTCCCCGACTGCTCTGTTCCCCACTGGCATCTCCACAATGAGCTCCAAAAAAAAATCACCCTCCTTGTCTAGTTGTGCCTTCAGGTGGAGGTACGACCCTAAAATAGTGGTGAAACACTCATAATGGGGACATTTTCAATGTGTTTATTTCTTATTGGCCTGAAGAGTTGTGTACATTGAAGAACATCATGACAGAGTCACTCTTTCCTCCCTCTGTAGGGCTGACCAGGGTCGTCTCCTGGACTGCGTGGTGCGATGGGGAAGCCTCACTGAAGGGAAGATCAGAGGGCACCTGGGGGAGGTTCTGGAAGCCATCCGGTACCTTCACAACTGCAGGATAGCACACCTGGACCTAAAGGTCAGCGGGCCCCGGGGCCGGATTAGGGCAGGTCTGACCAGGCCGAGCTCAGCCACATGGGACGCGGGAGGCCCTCTCATAGCCTGACTTCTGAAGGCAGGCCAGGAGCCCTGCAGGAGACTGGGGACAGACAGGGATGGGTGGGAATGGGAGCACTGATTCCTGACCTCTGTCTCCGAGAGTCTGTATTCAGCAGTGTGTGGTCCGTAATGGTAACGTACTGACTGGTGAACATTCGTGATCCTCCAGTGTTTCGTGAGACTTTCAGAAAGTTCCTATGGGTTTTGCGCAGTGGGTATGGGACTGGGTCAGTGGTAACTTAGAAGGGGAAGAGAGTATTCCTCTTAGTGCCAGGAGGAAACGTGAATACCCAGCCTCATAGACTGGCTTTGTTTAATAAGGCTCCTTGGCCCTTAGATTTCCAGAGAGCTGCTCTGCATCGAGCCAGGGCAGCAGTTCCTCTAGCGCTTTTTTCCTCCTTACATGCTGAGGGGTCCTTCCTGTTGTGCACGTGAAGTTTGTTGTAGCTGACTTTGTGCATTCCTTGTACCTCACCACAGACTCCTGACAGTCATCACAAATAAGTTTAAGATTGGGCTTGTTTGAAAATGACAGTTGTCTTATCCTGTATTCTAGCCTGAAAATATCCTGGTGGATCAGAGTTTAGCCAAGCCAACCATTAAACTGGCTGACTTTGGAGATGCTGTCCAACTCAACACGACCTACTACATCCACCAGTTACTAGGGAACCCGGAATTTGCGGCCCCCGAAATCATCCTTGGGAACCCTGTCTCCCTGACCTCGGACACATGGAGTGTTGGAGTGCTCACATATGTCCTTCTTAGCGGCGTATCCCCCTTCCTGGATGACAGTGTGGAAGAGACCTGCCTGAACATTTGCCGATTAGACTTTAGTTTCCCAGATGACTACTTTAAAGGAGTTAGCCAGAAGGCCAAGGAGTTCGTGTGTTTCCTCCTGCAGGAGGACCCTGCCAAGCGTCCCTCGGCTGCACTGGCCCTCCAGGAGCAGTGGCTGCAGGCCGGCAATGGCAAAGGCACGGGCGTCCTCGATACGTCCAGACTGACTTCCTTCATTGAGCGGCGCAAACACCAGAATGATGTTCGACCTATCCGTAGCATTAAAAACTTCTTACAGAGCAGGCTTCTGCCTAGAGTTTGACCTGTCTCGAAGTTCTTTCTCATTCTCTTTCACCTGCCAATCAGCTGTTAATTTGAATTTTGAAGAGAAACAAATCAACCGAACTGATCAGCTGCCGGTATGTTCATCGTGTGAAATTGCATTCCAAGTGAGCTGTGCTCAGCAGTGCTTGGGACTCAGAGCTGCAAGCTGCGCTGGGGTGGAGGACCTTCGCTTACACTCTGCCGGAGGCAGAGATCGCATTGCTGTAACACAGTATTTTATTCAGGTTTCTGCAAAAAATAAAAAGATACTTTTTTACATGAACATGAATAGAATTTTGCAAATTTAACATTTTCAAGATTTATTCAAGGATACAGAATGCCTATGTTCAACCACTGGTGTTAACGAACAAAACAAAGATACTGTACATCTCTGGGGAAGACTCACCCAGGTGGCGGCTGCTCCCACAGCCTCGGCTAGAGCTCGGTGTTCACCTGGCCCAGGGCTTTTCCAGCCATCTTGTCTGTGCGCGTCTCACCGGACGCCAGAGGTGGCTTCTGAAACATGCATTGAACCTCAAACTTTTACATAAAATAGAATGAATTGTTTTGCTCTGATGAAATGTAGGCCTTACTTGTATATAAGACTGTTCCTGCCTTCAGTCTGTCATCGCCCCACCTACCTTCCCTTCCCATACCCACCCATTGCCTGGGCCTTCTCGGGGAGTCCAAGGGTCTGCCAATCAAATGAGAACATCAGGTTGGGTCCTGCCCCCACTGTCCCCTTCCCCCAGCCCCACCCCAAGCCGTCAGTCAGATTGTTGAGCAGTATACAGTCAGATGAAAATACTGTAAATGCACTCACTGGGGGTTTTTTGGTTTTATTTCATATCATGTGCAATGTTGTGGCTTTAACATTTTATGCAACTATTTATGAAGACCTCTGTTGTATCTGTAATAAATATATAGAAAAAGCACATACTTCGTACAGTGAGCTTTATGGTTTTGTGTGTGTGCTGGGGAGGGGTGGGGCGGGGTGGGGTAGGGTAGCAGCCCTGTGCCATCGGTTCCAGGAGACTTAACTCTTCGTGACATTTGTTGGTTTTGAGGACTGTAAAAAGTGATTTCATACTCTGAATATAAAACTGGATAATAGGGTAATGTTTTAAATTTTATTATGCTATTATTCAGAATGCCAAAGTATTATTTTTTTTTTCTCCAAAATCAGTCTGGACATTTACTACTTTTTAGACTTTTTGAAGTGCAACTTTCTGTACAAAAATTGGCTGGATTTTGAGCTTTTGGTAAGAAATAAAAGCCAATTAAGCACTAGCCGCCCTGAGGCTGGTACCCCATGCCTGTGTCACTGTGGCAGAATTCATGCTGGTGCGAAGAGTCCTTTCCATAAAAGAGGTTGGGTTTCTGGGCACTCTTGAATTTTTCTGGATGTCTTTTTATCTTCGTTGTGTGAAATACACTAAAAAAGAGACCAGCCTGCTTCTACGCCAGCCAGACACCTGGGTCTTGAGCCATAAACTGGCATAGTTAAGCTTTGCAGCTTCCAATGTATTTTATTTATTCTTTTGTTGGTTTTTTGTTTGTTTGTTCTTGTAAAATTGTACAGAAACTTTTTAAAAGAAATTGGATTCAAAACTGGATGTGTATTCGTAACCTCATGACTTTTATTTGTGTATTGTTTCTTTTATTTCAGTTAAATTTTTACATTATTTTGCATGTATATTTCTTTGTACAGAGACCTTACATGTTTACACAGTATGATGTGATGTAAATATTTTATTTTGCCATCAGTTATTTTAAAAAATTAAACATATTTGCCTGATTTTTGTGTTAGGCCTTTTATTTAAATTGGTCACTGTTGAGTCGGAAATAGAAATCACTGAGAGAGAGACTGAAACAGGCCTCATGGCGGGGGGGGGCAGGGTGGAACATTCTGGATTTGGGAATCTGCTGTACATAGCCAGAAATGGGAGTTGGTCAGGTTCTTGCAGACTGCTTCACAGACACCAAACTCAGTACACTGGTGTATAACTGGAATGTGGACTGTTTACAGTGGGGCTGTAGCTCCTCCTGGTTAGAATATCTGAGGCACCCCCCGTTTCCTGGTGAACGTAGAATCGGATCCAAGGCAAGAGCTGTTTCAGCCTGGCGAAGTTAGCGTTGTCCAGATACCTTGAAGAGAATGAGGCTGTTGGGTTCAAGCACCATGTTATGAACAAACCAAAAGTCCTGCACCCATAGTGAAGACCCTCCCTCCCACCAGTGCTGGCCATCCCTGGGCCCCCCAGACTGGGGTCCACCCTGTCCTGGGGGTCTTGCAACGTCACCTCCCTGGGCCCCGTGCTGCAGGGCTCTGCTGCCAGCATGGCTCTCATGGCCCTGCTGGCCCTGCTGCTGATAGTCACTCATTTTTGCCGATGACCAAGGTCATCCCTCTTGATTCTTTCTGGCTTTTCCTTCTGGGATGGGGACTTTTCGTGTTCAGCACACTGTAAGGAACAGGTCTTTTTCTTCTGTTTGCTGAAATCCTGAGCAAACACTGACATGAAAGGCCAGCATTGGTGCTGAGCCTCTAAGTCAGGACATAGGAAGCTGAATCCCACGGTGTGCACCCCCTTCTCGAGTGCCACAGGCACCCATGGCTTGGTGGGCTCAAGAGGGAGTGGAAGTCCAAGGTTGGTCCTAGTCCACCCCATAGTGCAGCATCAGGCCAGGAGGGAGTCACCTGGCCGGCCACAGTGCCACACCCCAGCACCCCGCAGGAGGTGGGCTCAGTGAAAGACACCTGCTGAATGAAATTGTCATCCTGCAAGCTGAGCAGAAGGTACCCAGCGAAAGTACCCAGGTGTTTAGTCCATCATGGTCACTACCTAGATTTTTTTTTTTTTCTCAAATATCAAGATGTTAACATTCTGCATGTTACTATTTATAAATCTTTTAAGTTCATGCATTCTCTTTAGCCCTGAGGGGGGCTACCAGAATAAGTTATGAACATCATTTTATAGCAAGCATTAATCTAAAAGCTATTAGATCGTCATAGAATAGAAGGAAAGATCCTTTAAGCGGTACATTTTTGAGACCTAATTATAGAGACAAAATAATTTGTGAAATTGATAGAATGCTTTTCAGATTTACGTATATTTATGTGAGATTTAACTCACAGAAAATAAAAAATAAAACAAGTCATAAGTAGATAGCCCAATACGTTTCCATACATGTACATACCTGTGATGACCACCCACAGCAAAATACTTCCATTATCCATATGCTAACCCCAGTTCATCCCTCCCCGCTAGAAGCAATCACTCGGATTTTTATCACCCGTAGCTGAGTTTGCCTTTGAACTTCAGATACATAGAATTATGCAGTATGTTCCTTTTAAAATTAGGTTAAACTTTTATTTTGAGATCACTATAAGTTGACATGCAAGTGTATGAGATGGACACTCTACCCAGCGATAACATCTTATAAACTAAAATATGATGTCACATCCAGAATATTCCACTGATAATCAAGACACTGACTGCATTTTCATCACCATGAGGACCCGACCTATTGCCCTTAAGAGCCACACGCCCCTCCCTTCTGCCACCACACCATCCTTAAGCCCTGCCAACCACTTATGTGTTCTCTGTTTCTATAATTTTGTCATTTCAAGAATGTTATATAAATGGAACCATATGGGATGTAACCTGAGACAGGTTTTTTTTTTTTTTTTTCACTAAGCAGAATTCCCTGGAAATTAATCCAGATTGTTGCATGTATCGACAGTTTTCATAGAGTTTCCATGAACTTTTTGAAGACCCCTCGTGTAGTGGTATGAATGTCCCATAGTACAACCATTCACCCATTGAAGGACATCTGAGGCTTTTCTAGCTTTGGGCTGTTATGAATAAAGCTGCTGTGAACGTTGGCGTACAGATTTTTGTGTGAACATAAGTTTTCATTTCTCTGGGTTAAGACACTTGGCAGATCATATTGTGGTTGTGTATTTCATTACTTAAGGCATTGCCAAACTATTTTCCAGACTCTGCCGTTTCCCATTCCCACCAGCAGGGCACGAGTAGCCCAGTTTCTTTGTATCGTCACCAGCGTTTGACGTCACTATAATTTTTTATTTGGCCATCCTGACAAATGT
>NW_007735936.1:0-3964 GCF_000696425.1 Galeopterus variegatus
TTGTCTTTTTTCATGACCGGCAACGGATCGCAACCCTCAGTGTCGCACCCGTACTGGACCGAGAGCGGCAATGGGATCGCAACCCTCGTTGCGCCCGCACCTCGCTCAGCCAGTGAGCCGCCGGTCTGTATGTGGGATCCGAACCCTTGGCGGGAGTGCCGCTGTGCTCCTGAGCGGCGCGCTGTAGCAGTGCGCCACCGGGCCGGCCATAATTTATGTTTTTGATCTATTTTCCCATCAGACAAGATATTAGGGGCAGGAAAATAACACTGTTTTTAAAAATTTTGTTTTCAAGGGACAGAACTCTTGTATCAAGTTATTTATTTAGAACTCTTGTATCAAGTTATTTATTTTGACTAATGCTAAAATATTATGTACCTTTAATTTTTTTTTATTAATTCTCTACCCAACTCCACCATCTTTATTGCTATTTTTGATTTGGGGTAATTCTCTGGGATTGTACAACCTGAACACTCCTGTGGATCACTCAGCGTGCTTTATGATGCCGGGTGGGACTTACTGTATCTTTTATTCCTTAGTTAGTATACCTTTTCATTCTAAAGTGTCTATTTCACAAGTATTTGCCTGGTTTTATAATTCTAAATATTTTACTGAGGTGCATGTGTTGTTGTAACTACCTTTATCTTGTGTAATATGTTAGCTTTATTTGATAAATCAGTATATTAACTATATATCTTCATCTTCATTTAAGGACTGAAGTTTTTGTTTTTTAAGAACCTAAAATATTCTGTTGAAATTATTCTCTTACTATGTAGTCTTACAATGGTACCATGTAAAGAAAAGCAATATTGTCTACTACATTAGTATGAGCACAGCATCACATACAGAATAATCTTTAATGACTGAAAACAAATATAGATATAGTGGAGTTAAATTTATCTGAACTGTAACTTCTAAATATTATCACAGATTTAAATTTTTTATAAGTAATTTTGTAGGTTAGAATGCTATGGAAAGAAATGTAGTAATAACATTGTTTAAACAAATAAACAGCCATCTAGATAAACCCAAAGGGAGGGCATAAACTGAATAGACAATCCTTTTTATTTTTTCAACTAAGTTAAAGGTTATTAAGAAGCATTATCCTATGATGATTTAAATAGCATTACTAGGGGGACCAATTCCAGATGGCAGGATTTCTTCAAACAGAGAATCAGTACTGGAAATGTTGATTCACTGACACCAAAATGTCACTGGTGAAAGATTGCCTTACAAAACACATCATCACTTCTGGGAATGATCTATGTCTATGGCCTCAAAGGGAATGATTCATCTGGAATTAGTACCAATGGTGAATGTTTTTTCGCTTGAATGCGTTTGTAACATAATGACTACATTTTAGTGCATATCACTATAGCACAAAACTGATATATTATTTGGCTAAAGACTCACTAAAGACTTCTTACTGTACTTGTTATTTATTAGTTATGTAGAGCTACAGATACATTCTACTCTACAAATTGAGTTCTAGACCAAGACAGAAAATAAAATTACTCTAGTTTGATTGCCATATACCTTAAAGTACTCAAGGGATAAGCAGGAGGGAATGTTTAGAGAGTTATGAAGCTCATGCCAAAAAGATAGATATTGTAACATAATGATTCAAAACTGGGGAAAAGATATTCGAAGGTAAGGAGTTAAGTAATGGAATGAATCAAGAATTTATTCACGGTGCCCCTCATTGGGGCCAAAGCATGATGACTTTCCTGTCAATCAAAACAAGAAAAGACTCCAAGCATAAATATTTGTCCCTAAAACAAAAATAGAACAAAATGATGAAATTACAAATGAGTTTATGTATAGCATAGAGGTAAACACATTCAAATATAGTTAAAAGAAAAGGATGACGTAAGGGGAGGTAGATATTTACACATCAGGGATGATTTGGAGCTCTTACAAATGATGTATACATTTGGCAATAGGAATTTAAACATTTCAGTGATGTTTACTGCACCTGACTAACACCACATACACACATGCATACACAGAATGACTGCATTGATTAATCTGAGACCTGGTTACTCTTATATTACTAATTGTGAGCATTCACTTCTGACACAAGGTCTCCTTAGTTCAATTAACCTTCAACATTTCCTAGTAACAAGAAATAGAAAAAAGGAAAATACAAGAAAACATCATTATGCTCCTTTTCCTTTTCTTACTTACGTATTACTAAGCAGAGAGAGGGAGGCAATAGAAACTTGATTGTATTTTGTCCATTTGTACTTAATTATATTGGAAAAGACATTTTATTTTTCCTCTTGAGAGACTCAACCTAAATAATACTGATTTAGCATGGAAAATGAAGATAAAGAAAGAGAAATCATACAAAATCAGAGAAAATCATACAATAAGTAGGAAATTGGAAAGTTATAGAGGACAGAGTACTAAACCAGAAGTTAGAAAAGTGGGGGACTGGTATTGGATCTGCAACTATCTAGTTGTATGGTTTGGGACAATGCACCAAAGTTTTGTGGTTTCTGTTTCCTAGCATATAAAATGAGCCTGCTGAACCACCACTCTTTTATTTTTGGTAGATCACCCTAAAATGGGGCACATTAATCTATCAAAAACATAGAGTTCATCATTCTTTCACTCTCCTTCGTTCTGCTCATAGTCTTCCAAATTATTCAAATTAAAGGTAAAAATCTAGTCTTATTTTGCTGAAAATCAGGATTAGTGTTACTGAGAACATCACTGTAATTTGATTATATGTATATAGTGAAACACATAAAAAATAGATATGAAAATGTATAAGCTTATTTCACATCCCAAACATTACAGCATGATTAACGTTTATTCTGTAAAGTTCCCCTTCATTAGATTTTTGTGAATTTAATTGAAATATAAATAAGTATATGGCATTGTATTTCTACTGTCTATCTCACAAAAGTTAAAACAAAAGAGACTCATAGAGTTATAAGAAATAGAGAAACCATCTATTTCAATTCTGCATAAAAGGCAGAAAACTTCTCTATAACATAACTAATGGATGGTTGCCTTGGGTTGAATGTACCCCCAAAAGTTAGTCCCCAATGTGACAGTGTAAAGAGGGTGGGAAATCCTATTATGGTAATTAAAAGGTGAGGCCTTGAAGAGGTGATTAGATTGTAGGACCATGTCATAGTGAATGTATTAAAAGTGGTGGTCACGATATGGTTTGGAGGGCTTTAAAATGACAGTGAATGAGGAGGTTGGTCTCTCTCTGCTTCCACCACCTTGCAATTTGAGACTGCTGGGTCTCTGTTGCCACCACGAGATGTGTTCTTTGGACTGTGGACTTCCCAGCCTAAGAAACTGAAAGCAATAAATTTTATTTTCTTATAAATCACCCAGCTCTAGGTATTTTGTTATAAGCAACAGATACAGACTAATACAATAGTTATCTTGCTTTTCTGTCCACATGTTTCTAATATTGAGGAGTGGGACAGTATTTAAAGGAGTGAGTTCATTTTTAATCATAAATAATTATTAGAAAGTTTCTTTTTAAATTGAGTTATAACTTCCAATTATATTTTATACTACCAAGTTATTATTTTTTTGGCTAAATACAACAACAGAAGTATATTGACTGTGGTAGAGAGAATAATATCCCCCCAAAGATGTTCACATCCTGATCCCCAGAACTGTGAATATGGTACCTTGCTTAGCCCAAGGGTATTTGTAAATGTGACTAAATTAGGGATCTTGAGGTGGGAAGATAATCCTAGCTAGATTTTCTGGTTGGGCTCAATGTAATCAAAATAGTCCTTATAAGAGGAAGATGATGGAGAAGGACTATCAGCCAACAAATGTGGGCTGTGTCTAGAAGCTGAAAAGCTAAGAAAAATGGATTCTTCCATAGAAACTTCAGAAAGAAAGGCAGCCCTGCTGACACTTTGCTTTTAATCTCATAAGATGCTTTTCAGACTTTTGCCCATCCGAACTGTAAGATAGTAAATTA
>NW_007735936.1:4177-24571 GCF_000696425.1 Galeopterus variegatus
CTGTGTCTAGAAGCTGAAAAGCTAAGAAAAATGGATTCTTCCATAGAAACTTCAGAAAGAAATGCAGCCCTGCTGACACTTTGCTTTTAATCTCATAAGATGCTTTTCAGACTTTTGCCCATCCGAACTGTAAGATAGTAAATTTGTGTTACTTTAAACCATTGTTTGTGGTAATTTGTTACAGTAGCAATAAAAAACTAATACTTTGGCCTACATGTATTAATAATAATCACTAATTTCATTAATAATTAATGTGTAAAACAAAATATAATGAGCCAAACTGCTATAGCCTATGCTATGACTATTATGATTAGAGAGATCATAGACATGAAATTACAGTGTGGTCTAAAAATTATAAAGGAAGCTAGATAATATAGAAATTTAAAAATTGCTTATTGAAGAAGACCATGATTAGATTACACATAACTCAAATTGAATTACATGATGGATTTTTGTTTTCCCTGTTTGACATTTACATGACACCAAGTCTTTTTTGCTGTTGTTAGAAAAAAAATATGCCATAGAATCTCACCTGCAATCTAAGAATTAAGTGAATGTCATTTCATTCCTTTGCTACCACAGTGCTTTTGAAAACACTTGACAAATTCTTTTTATTGGTTTTTGTATTCTGTCTTCTTTGGCAGTGAAAGTACAAATAAATAGGCTACCTATTACTCATTACAATGATGGCTATGATTCCTTCTTCTCCTTCTCCCCTGTTTATATCAGTCAAAATTTGATCCACTAAAGTCACTTGCAAATCTTCAGATGAGAGCAATTTTGTTTAGAATAGCAATGCATGTTGCACAGTAAAGACACAGACGTGATGATTGCTTAGTGACATTTCACAAAAGATAAGCAAGCTTCCCTCTTCTATGTGCAGTTGAGAAAAAGTTTTGTGTTGTTTAGCTTGCTTATTTAATTTTAAATAATTGAGATTTACTTTTAGCTTTAAGAAAATTCATGAAGTGAAGAAAATAATTAGTCCAGAAATGAAAGCTTCTCAATTATGTACTGCAGAATGGGGCATAAAAGAAAATTTGCTGAGGAAGTGGATGCTTAAATAAAAATTAGATAGACAATGAAAGGAGGAAAAAGTATTCCATTAAAAAAAAAGAGCATGTATAAAGTCACAGAAATGTAAAATAGCATGCAAAGCACTGGAGAATTTTTTTTATGTGACTTGAGTTCATTTACTCCTAGTTATATGGAAAGCAGGAGAAACTGATGCAGATGGAAAAGAAAGAGAGCAATTAGTGACATTTAAATGGTGGAAAAGTAATTACTCAAAAAATCCAAGACTTGGCCTGTACCAGATTGAAAATATTTCTGGAATTTAGTTACCTAAACCCCAAACAACAATATAATAACTCAAAAAAAAAAAAAAAAAAAAAAAAAAAAGAAAGAAAAGAAAAAACTGAAACAAAAATAACCCCACACAATTTGGTTGTACAATTATTTAGGGGTTCTCCAGAGGAAAAACAAACCAATATATAAATTGGGTACAAACACACACACACACACACACACACACACACACACACACACACCACACTTTGATTTTAAGAGAGAGGGAGAGAGAGAGAGAAAAAAGGACAGAGAGAGAAAGAGACAGATATAGAGATCGAGATTTATTATTAGGAGTTGGCTCACATGCTTATGTAGGCTAAGTCCCAAGTTCTGCAGTTGGCAAGCTGGAAACCTAGGAGAGCCGATGGTATAGTTCAACTTCAAAGTCCTGTAATCTGGAGACTCAGGAAGAGCCAATGTTTTAGTTCAAGTATGAAGGCAGGAAAGAACTGATGCCCCAGCTCAAAAGCAATTAAGAAGGGGCAATTTTCTCTTACTCAGCCTTTTTGCTCTATTCAGGCCTTCAACAGATTGGATGAGGCTCACTCACCCCAGGGAAGGCAATCAATCTGCTTTGCTGAGTCTACTGGTTCTAACTGAAATGTTCATCTCATCTAGAAACAACCCCACAGACGCACCCAGAATAATGTTTGACCAAATATCCGGGCACCCATGCCCCAGTCAAGTTGACACATAAAATTAACCATCACAGTAGTAATATATATATGTATATATATATATTAAAGGATCTATTTAGCTATATATCTAAGTGTCTCTATATTATCTATCTATATTAATCTATCTCTTATTTATCTATGTATACCTAGCTAGATAGCTTTGTGACCACCTGCCTATCTTAATCATTAAAACAAAAATTACTAAGTGTCTCTATATTATCTATCTATATTAATCTATCTCTTATTTATCTATGTATACCTAGCCAGATAGCTTTGTGACCACCTGCCTATCTTAATCATTAAAACAAAAATTATCAAGATGAATCCCAACATATACCTTACCTCAAGATCTGAATGATTTTATTGTGATTGTTTCTCTCTGCCTTGTCCAAATCATACTTACTGAGCACTCAGGATAGTTGTGATTAAAGATTCTTTGCATTGTGGATTGCGTTACCACCACCATACATGAAAATTGTTATATTGCTCCATTATTTCTTTTGGCAGCTTGTCAGATATTACTCAATCATGAAAATGATTATAAATCTTTCATAATAAGTCTGTTTTGGGGGTGATTTCTGCCAAATAAAGGATCTTCTAGTATATTCTCATTCAGTTACAAGATCACTCTGGCTTGGTTAAATTAACCTTCAATTTGGTATTACTTAAAACCTTTAGTAAGGCTGTATGTTGATTTCAGATTCTATTAAGAAGTGTTTTTCCATGATTCAGAGTTAATTACTCTTGGGCTAAGAGGAATTGCTTTCTTTTGCCTTTATTATTTTTCCTTTTCCTTCCTTCCTTCCTTTTTAACTTACTTTCTTTTACTCTTTTATTCATTCAAAAAATATAATAATACTCACCATAATGTTAAAATTGAGGAAATTTTAGAATGTCTGCTATGTACCTGGCAGTATCTAGGATATAAGGATACAACGGTGATCAACAAGACACAAATTTCTTCCCTCGTAATGCTTTACAGACTTGTTAGAATCAAACAATAAACAAATAAACATGCAAAATGTATTTGAGATGGCAGTGCATTCTATGGAAGGAAAACAAAACAGAGAAGAGCAAGAGACAGTGGTATGCTTTGGGGCAGGGACAGATGGTCACAATAGGCCTGACAGTAAACATGATACTTGATCAAAGACATAAAGAAGGCGAGGGAGTGTCATGAAGATACCTGGGAGAAGAGAGTTGTAAGCAGAAAAATTTTCAGTATATACGCAATAAAGCAACAGCATACATGGCATGTTTGAGAAAAGTCAAGGAGGCTAGTGAACTTCAGTCAGAATGGGTAAGAAGAAGTCTAGCAGGAAATGCGATTAGTAATTTAGCAGGAAGCCAGATCGAGTGGGTCCCTGGAGGTGGTTTCAAGGACTCTGAGAGAGACTGAAAGATACTAGTGGATTTTGAGCACAGACGTGATATGATATGATTTTTTTTCTTAAAAGGACCATTTTGGCAATTGTATGAAGAATTCAATTTTGGTGGTAAGGGAAGAAGTAGAGAGACAAGATGGTATAAAACATCTTGGTTAATGCTGATGTTAACTAATAGAATTTGTCAACAAATTGAAAATTGTCAATAAAAGAGAAGATTAATGAATGACTCCAAGATTTTTTGAGCAACTGGAAGGAAATGTGTTTATTGAGATGGGAAACATTGGTAGAGGAAATCAAGTGTTTGATTTTCAACATTTTATTTGAAATATTTTAAGTCTGAAGTATCTATTAGACATCCTAGTAGAACTGTAGAGTAGGCAGTTGGTTTTTGGGATTCAGAGGAGAGGTCTGAATTGCGTATTTCATTTGGGGAATTATAAATATGCAGACGGTACTCGAGACCACAAAACTGGAGGGGATCACCAAGAGAAGTAGGCTAAACACTAAGCCTCAAATATTTAGGAGTAAAAAGCTGAGGAGAAATCAGTAATGAGGAATAAGAAGAAATTCATGAGGTACAAAGAAAACTACGAGAAGATATTGTGCTGAAAACAATGCAGAAAAAAATGTTTCAAGGAGATAAATTAATTAAAATACTATTAAATTAGCTTATGTTCTGTATGGGTTAAATAATAAGAAATTTGAAAATTGATGATTGTCTTTGGAAATTGAAATCATTGGTGACATTACTAAGTGGTTTCAGTAGACTGATGGTGGCAAAATCCTCATCCCAATAGATTCAATGAAGTATGCAAGAAGAGCAATTATAGATAACAGGTATAAACAAGACTTCTGAGGAGTTTTGCTGTAGAGGGAAGATAAATGAGGTATATCTAAAGGAGTATATAGCATCAGACATGTTTGTTTTTGTTGATGTCTAAAATAGGAGAAATAGCACCGTGTTATAATGCTGACTGGAATGATTCATGAGAGATTGGTTTTAAATGGGAAAACAGAGACTGTCTCTAGGAGAACAGGTGGAAAGATAGAGTATATGGTACAAATTCTGTTGGCAGTTTAGATAGTGGAGTATGAGCACATGGAAGCTCTCTTGTAATTGCTTTTAGTTTTTCAGTTAAATAGGAAGCATGGTCAGCAGCTGAGAGGGAGGATGTGTTATTGGGAGAGAGAAGAAAAGAATCATGTCCTGAAAACTGAGATAAGGAGCAAAGAGGACAGCTTTTGCACTGCCAGGCTCAGTGATAGGGGAGTGTTGCAAGGGGCTAGAGAATGCTTTAGGGGCAGCTGTGTAATCAGGGGAGAACCAGATTTCAATAAACATGATAAGGTGAAAGAAATTTTCAGAGAAGTGAGTAGACATGAGGAAATGTCACTAATAATTGATTGTGAGTTTCTGACATGTTGCAGTCTGCATTAAATCAATAATGAATCCTTTATGTACGTTGAAAGACAAGTATGAGTTTTCCCCAGAAACTAGTTGTGTTTTCACTGACCCTATGAAAACATTTAGCCAGACCAATTCTCTCCTGATATGGAAAATCTACAGAGCCATAAACTAGTTGGAGGGTGCTGCGGATTGAATGTCCCCCCAAACTCATTGACGCTTAACTGTTGAGGATGGGGAACCCTATTATGATCATTGAAAGGTGGGGCCTTGAAAAGGTGATTAGATTGTGAGGGCCATGCCATAGTGAATGGATTAATCCATTTCAAGGCTTAATGTTGGTTCTGATGGCTTTAAAAGGAGACCATGTGAGAAGCTCTCTCTCTCTCTGCTTGGCCATCTACCATGTGACAATTTGTGTTGCTGTCACCAACCAACAAGGCCCTCACTAGATGTGTTCCCTGGACTTTGGACTTCCCAGCCTCCAAAACTGTAAACAATAAATATTGTTTCTTTACAAATTGCCCAGTTTCAGGTATTCTGTTATAGAAACACCAGACATCCCACACAAATTATAATAGAAAGTAGGAAGATGTATCAGTCCCATCTCTCTCCCTAAGGATCAGTCTTGTCTTAGATGGTCACATCATAGCCAAGGGAAAACACATCCATTGAGCTTTAGAAGTGAATATGGAAAGAAGGGCAGAGTCAATACAAGTAAGACTGTGTATTTTAACCATATTGAATCAAAACCCTACCCTAAAAATTCCCTTGAATCATTTTTAAAGTGATATTAGGAAGTTGTGTTGCTAACTGATATGGGGGCTATCAAGCCCAAATAGCAATTATCCCACATCCAAGAGAATACATTGTTTCAGCCCCACCAAACACATACAGAAGAACTGGGTTCACTTTTGTTTCTTCTATAAATTCTGAGATCAAAAATAAGATCCAATTTCAATGTACTATATTAATGTAAATAAATTTGTAGTTTGTTATACTTAGCAACTTATTTCTGCTCCAGCATATGCCTGAGAAGACATGGCTCACATATGGCTCTTAATCTATTACACAATGTCTTTCTAATTATTCAACGGGGAAGAATGGAAACGTTATCTTTCTTTGGGTCGAGCACATGGTAAAGGCTTTCTTCTTCTTCTTCTCTCTGGGGAAGAATGGAAACGTTATCTTTCTTTGGGTCGAGCACATGGTAAAGGCTTTCTTCTTCTCTCTTTTTTTTTTAATGTAGAGAATATAGCATTAGTGGTTAAACACTCATAATATGGAGTTGAATTTTATCAAGTGTCTACTTATTAGCTGTAGAATCTTGTGAAATTATTAACTTCTACAAGCCTCATTTGCTTACACAAAAATTCAGGAAAAGATGAAACCTGTCTCATAAGATTTTTGTGGTAAGAATATGAGATAATATTTTCTGGCAGTATGCAGAACACAATAAGATGGAGACAATTTAAAATACCATTACCAATTATAGCCTGCTAGCTAATTCTTTTATTGATATTAGTATTTGTATCTGTGTGTAATTGTCTGTTTTTACCAATTATGTAAGCCCTATCCATTTGGTGGAAAAGGCGTGGGTGCAATTAAAAATCAGCAATAGTCTGCCCAGTCCTGGGCATCTGTCCAGTGACCAGATGGTCATGAGAGTCCACCTGAATACATGCAATTCTCCTGCAGATAATACCAGGTCAGAGTTCCTTAAGTGGGATTTAAATACGAAGTGGAGTAATTTAAAATTATCTAATTATATACTAGGTAAATTCATTTTAAACGACTAATAAAAAAGATAAACTAACATAAATCACTGTACAAATTGACTATATTATGTCCTAGTGTTTGGGGGACTTCTGCATCTTAATCTTATGTTCTTTCCTTTTCTCTTTATTAATTTTTCAAAGAGCTTAAAATGTTCCATTGAAATTGAATAATGTACACTTAAGTACGGTTATGCTTTTGTTAACTTTCAGCAAATTCCTAAAAGCTTGCTTCTTTTTCCTCCTGTACATCCTTCTTACTTTGCTCCTTTTACTCTCTTTCTCATTTTTACATGGTCTTTTTTCCCTTGCTCCTTTCAGTTCTCTGTGTTTGTATATTCCACTGCTCTTGCTCCCTGTGTCTTCTAAATATTCTCTGCCGATGATAGTACCCTCTATGCAATAACATGCATTCTGCTGCCTTCCTCTGACATTTGCTGCCTCTTTCTGATAGCTTTGGTGTGTATATAAATAACAATTTTTTATGAAATCATTGCACTACTTGTGTTGCAAGTATTCATAATAAGTGGTTTACATTTTCTGTGGCAATGGTCGTTTTCAGTTCCAAATGACATTTTGCTGGCTGGAATTTTTATACTCAAGACTATTTTTATACTCAAGAAAACATTGATATTTTGGCAGGGACGACTGGTTATAAGTCAGAAAGCCACAAAAAGAAAAAGAAAGAAAACCTTGTTCTCTTAGAAAACAATGAAAACGATTTTTATTTATTTTGCAGATTCCTCTATATACAGCAAAAAATGACATTTCAAAAACTGAAAACTTTTTTTTTTTTTTTTTGTCCTTTTTGAGACCGGCCGCACCGCGCTCAGCCAGTGAGTGCTGTAAGCGCACTGGTCATCCCTATATAGGATCCGATCCCGCGGTGGGAGCACTGCTGCGCTCCCAGCACCGCACTCTCCCGAGTGCGCCACGGGCTCGGCCCGAAAACTTTTGTTTTTATGTCCACAGGATGTTACTTGTATTTCCATGCGGATAAAAGCATCAGTAGGCTTAATTTCATTTTTAAAACTAAAAGCGTGTGTGCGATTTAGCCAGATAATTACTTTCTATCTATGGGACTATGTAGGCGTGTCGCTGTGTCACTTTAAATGTTAATCTAAATGTTTTCTGACAATATCCACACCACTGTCCCTGAACAGCAACTGTTTGTCTGGGAGAAACCTGGATATGGTGTTAGTTTCAGATAATTAAAATAATTTGCTTCCTCTTGAGCTGGGAGCATTACATGAATTACTTTCATCTGTAAAGCACATCCCTCCAGAGCAGGGTTGATCTGTCCCTGAACAGCAACTGTTTGTCTGGGAGAAACCTGGATATGGTGTTAGTTTCAGATAATGAAAATAATTTGCTTCCTCTTGAGCTGGGAGCATTACATGAATTACCTTCATCTGTAAAGCACATCCCTCCAGAGCAGGGTTGATCACCTCTTAATGGCTTCCTGTTGTTTGAGTTAAATTCATAACCAACTCCGAAGACAAGTTACATGGTAAAGGGTGGCTAAGCAAGAGCTTTTCTGACGTTATCAACAGTGTCATCAACCACACAAACAGCAAGTAAAACATGAGGTTCTATCGGATCTCCTCTTTTATGAAAGGTGAAATGAGGGATGCTGAAGAACAAAAGGAGTTTTGTTCTTATTTCCTATTTAGCCTACACCTTGTTCTAGAAGACATGGTTCAAAAGCATGTTAGGGAACAATCCCTCTTTCATGGGGCTTACAATCTAGTTGTGACCCAAGACCAGATGAAAAGGAGACAGATAAATAGCAGAACAATGTAGTATCTGAGATTTGTCTGTCAAGAGACCAACTCAGGGGGCTGGCCAGTGGCTCGCTTGGGAGAGCGTGGTGATGGAAACACCAAGGTCAAAGGTTCAGATCCCCTACCTGTCAGCCACCAAAAACAAAAGAAAATGGCTCAGAGCACAAGCATGAGCAGGTTGTGGACTTAGGTAGCATTAGTCAGCCCTGTCAGAGTTAGGTTAAAGCAGTGCCTTTTATCAGGAAACCCGACAGAAACACAAGAATAATTGACAGAATATTATAAATCCTGGATAAGAAGGAATTTATAACATCTCCACAGTGACATAAAATTAGGAGAGGAAAGCCACTGTTACAATGTCCAAAAGTAAAGGAAGTCAGGTACGCTAGTGCAATTGTGTCTGAAGTTCTACCTCAGCAACGATGGAATTATAGAGCTGGGGATGATACCAAGATATTTACAGTTGAGTTATGGCTACTAAAAATAGCTTTAATAAGCAGGTTGATTTCAAACAATGTATTTCACATGGAAATACTCAAAACCTAGAAAACCCATTTACCCACTCATTAAATCATTCTTTTATGCACTAGTTTATGTCATAAACCATGAACGAGTAAAATGTTAGTCATTGGCAAAAAAATATAAAACATAGACCCAGCATTGGGTGAAAATATCTGAGCAATAATTACTAATTTTGTCAAATACTTTTTCGGTACCTACTATGTTCCAGCCATTAAGTTCTTTGTTAGTGGTGTAGAACCTCTACAAGCCATGGAAATGAGAAGTGCTGACTACAAGAGTCAAGAAAACATCATATACAGTCGGCCCTTTAACAACATGGGTTTGAATGGCATAGATCCACCTGTATGTGGATTTTTTTCAATAAATACTATATAACTACTTTAAAAGTACTTTCTCTTATGATTTTCTTAATAACGTTTTCTTTTTTTCTAGATTATTGTGAGAAAACATTATATAATGCATAACACATATAAAATATGGGTTAATTGACTGTGTTATCAGTAAGGTTTCCAGTCAATAGTAGGCTATTTGTAGTTAAGTTTTGGGGGAATCAAAAGTTACATGCAGATTTTTGACTGCATAGGGGGTTGGTACCCCTAACCCCTCTGTTATACAAGGGTTAACTGCACATGCCACATAAACTGGATCTTGAAGCTGAGCAAAAAGGAATTCGGCACATGAACAAAAACCCTTAGACTATAGTAATCTTTTGTAAGAGTGACAGTCTAGGCTATATGATTTCAAAACTCATGGGAAAACAGTAAAGTATAGCATGTTTATTTTCCATCTGCTGTTTGTATCAAAACTTTCAATAATCAGAAATTTCCTTTAGAAAAAAATGTAGCATTTCATGTAAAATCTTTCACATGGTGACCTCATCTCTCTTTCCAGTCTCCCTTGACACTTTTTACTGTAGCTTTGTTAAAATATGTACTATTTCCAAAATCTCCATTCCTTTGTCTTGTGATATTAATTTTGCTTAGAAGATCAATCTTTCCATTCTTTAAATCTCAAAGCCTATGGATACTACATAGTTTTACTTAGTTATTTCTTCCTCCCCCAGGCAGAATTAGCTTTTTCTCCATGCCCCTGTAGTGATTAATCTTATGTATTAATTTGACTGGGCTAAGGGATGCCCAGATAGCTGGTAAAACATTATTTGTGGGTGTGTCTGTCAGGGTGTTCCTGGAAAAGATTAGCATTTGAATCAGTAGCCTGAATAAAGAAGATCTACCCTCACCAATGTGTGTGGGCTTCATCCACTTCTATGAAATCTCCATAGAACAAAAAGGTGAATGAAGGGAAAATGTGCTCTCTCTTCTTGAGCTGGGACATCCATTTCCCCCTGCACTTGGACATCAAACAACAGAGCGCCTTGTTCTGAGGCCTTTGGTCTCAGGGTGAGTTACACCACAGGCTTTCCTGGTTCTCCAACTTGCAGATAGCACATCGTGAGACTTCTTGGCTTCTGTAATCATGTGAGCCAAATCCCGTAATAAATCCCCACATATATCTATATATATCCTATTGGTTCTGTTTCTCTGGAGAACCCCATTTAATACAGCATCATATACTTCATTTTGGTTTCTGCTATATCATTTAAACAGACTAATCTTTTAGAGTCATTTATACATGTGTTAGATTCCCTTATGAACTCAAGACCAGAAATTCAACTCTTTATTTTTGCACCTGCTCCAGGGGAAGCCCACTGTAGCTATTCAATAAGTGGTTGTTGAAGGAATTGAGACTGATAGATCTGTAAACTCATTTTCCGTGGTACATACGGTCTAAATTCAATACACCAAGCATCTTACTCTACAAGTGAGAAGTAGCTATTCAATAAGTGGTTGTTGAAGGAATTGAGACTGATAGATCTGTAAACTCATTTTCTGTGGTACATACGGTCTAAATTCAATACACCAAGCATCTTACTCTACAAGTGAGAAGGTTCTAAGCTTTTGAGCATAGAGATAGTTTTAGAAAATAATTACATTTATAAAACAGCATGAAGACCTTCCAAGAATAAATACATAAAGCCTTGTTTCTTATAGTTGTGAATCTTATATATCAAAGGCCTAACCTTGGAAAGTAGTGGACGGAAGTTCTAACCTTGGGTCCACAACATTGCTTGAGACATTTATTCTCTGGCTGCCCAGTTAGCTCTGTTGGTTAGAGCATGGTGTTATAACACCACGACACTTATCCTCACTGGACTCTCTAGACCTCAATAACCTCCTCTGAGAACCAAAGGTGTTGAACTCAATCATCTCTAAAATGTTTCCAGACTAACATTCTAACGTCTAATCCCAAGAATTAGCCAGTGAAGATAATAGACATTTCAGTCAGGCAAGATAATTCACTAGAAAATACTATTGATCAAGTAGCAAAAGGGTTGCATTTTTAATGTTAAGATCAATGCACTAATTTTCCTTTTTGCCACTGAAATGTAGAAAGAATAGCAGAGCCTACAGCATTACCATAAGACACGTGGTATTCATAAATGCACAATTTCCAGTATAACATGAGATTTTTAATATTGTTCTAGAAATATCATATACCTGTCTTCTAATGGGACAGAAATATTCAAACTACCTAAGGATCAGTAGATGCCATATCACCATTTCTCTCTCAAAGAAAGATTCAAGCAGTAAAATTAAATGTCAGGGACTGGAAACAAATTGAACAATAAACTTTAAAAAAATACTAGTTATGCCACAGTTATAAATCTGCAAAGAGAGAAAAATCCAATTAAAAAAAAATTCTATGGAACTATGAACTAAAAAGTTGACTTTTAAAAAATTATCTTGAGGGCTGGCCCGGTGGCGCACTGGAGAGTGCGCTGCTTGGGAGAGTGCGCTGCTTGGGAGCATGGCGGCGCTCCTGCTGAGGGTTTGGATCCCATGTGGAGACCGGTTCCCGCTCACTGGCTGAGCGCGGTGCGGGTGCAACACCAAGGGTTGCGATCCTGTTGCCGGTTCCCGGTATGGGCGCGACACCGAGGGTTGCGATCCCGTTACCGGTCAGTAAAAAAGACAAAAAATAGTAAAACAACACATCGACAACAACAAAAAACAGTATATGGATACTGAGGCAGAAAAGCAAAGCAAATCACCACTAGAAAGAAAAACAAACAAACCAGAGTGATCTTGGAGTTCTCAGTCACACTCAATGCTTGAACAGAAAAATGTCTACAGAATTCTTATACGAAGTTATTACGCGATAACTTCGTATAATGTATGCTATACGAAGTTATTACGGACAGGCGGGATCGAAGATAGGAAAAAAGGAAAGCAGTAATTCTTTAGCAGAGAGTGATGTTTAGACAAGCCTCTTTGTCTTCATCTTCTCCCCACTTCTCCACAACCCTTCTTTAAATATTTTATAGTGATATCTGAAGTAAATAAATATCAAAAACAACCTTAAATGAAAAAAAATAATAAATTTACCATCACAAAATGGCAACCTGCAGTCTGAAGGCTGGATGAGGGGACCCAGAGGAAACTCACATGTCAGTTAATCCCTCCAAACGTTTCCCATTGACTTGCTAGTAAAGATAAGAAGCTCCCATCTTTATTCAAATCTTCATTCAGAAATACCACTTCCTTTACCCTAGTCCCCGGTGCTTTCTCTTTAGATCTAACTCACTTATTCTCACCATCATTCTGAGACTGATATCCCTTTCTCTGACATCACACAGACATATCCTAGTGATGGTACAGAGAAGTAACAGCCCAAAGAGGCAAAAAAATCAAGAAGGCAAAATCAGAAAATAATTGTGCTCAAGAAAGATATTATGGATTGCTGGGCCTAGAAATAGAAAATCCCATGGGATGTGTCAGAATTGGCTGCTTAATATTGAAGTCTAATAACACAGGAAGGAAATGGATCATTTAAATAAAGAAAAAAGCCTATGTACTCTGACCCAATCCTTCCATAAATCTTTATCGAGCACCTTCTTGTATAGGTCATTATGCCTCGGTCCTTCATGAAAATAAAAAGAAATGTAAGAGATGATTTAGCTAGGGTGCAATCCAGCTAGGTGAAGTAACAATACAAATGTCATGCCATGCAAAGGCTGTGCACCCATGCCCGCTAGTGTCATTGCCAGGAGAACAACTGATAAACTCAGAGAATTTGTAAATTTTGAAATAGAGACAGGAGAAGCAGTGAAAGGGCAGGAAAGGGTCAGTGGAGCTAGTTCAAGCAGGAGTGTTCCCACTCTTAATTTCTGGTCTCCGTGCTTCCTGATTTCACTTGATATTCTTACTAAAATTCTACCAGTTAAGGAACTCATGATAAAATATTCACAATTTAAAATCTACAGTTATCTGTGGGAATGAATGCTAAAGAGCTATTGCTTTTTGTTCACACATTAGTGGAATTTATTCAGTTGTACAACATTCTTCCTATCAGACTGATGTCACTGAGAGACTGGGCCAATTTGGTGTAGCAGGAGTAGCAAATTTGAGGGAAATGTGAGAACTCAGTAGTAGAGTAGAAGTTAGTTTTACTTGTGCCTTTCCACAGAAGTGACATTAAAACAGCAGAAATATATAGAATACCTGAAGGATGTATACGGAGATGAGGAAGAAGGTTTTGAAGCTATTTTTTTTCTTCAGTAAAAAGAAAGGAAGTCTTCTTTCATCTTACTAAGTTTATTTTCCTCAGTGACACCCTACACCTAAGATCCAGAATTAAAATTATCTATGTTGTGGGTTCAATACAATTCTGTGGGTTAATTGGAAAACCTAAGCTCTCTTTGGAACATTATTTCTATGAAAGCTATGTTCTCTGAGTTCCAAGCAACTGACTTGAAAATCTATTGAAACATAATTCTTTATGATATGGAGTCTTCCTCTGTACGAGTAAAGTAATTGTAGAAAAGATGTCCTAAAACCATTCAAGCCAGTGCCAAATGTATAATGTAGATAGAGAAGCTATGAACTCATAGGAATAGGAGGTTTTTAAAATGTCTGGGATCACACAAAGCTGCAGGCCACCTTCCCAGTATGCAGGCTCTTGGTGACCACGCAGGACAACAAGCCACGTGTTTTGTTGCCACCTCGTTGGAACGGAGGCATCAGAGAAATACTGTTAAATGAACAAAATTAACCAAACAGCTAGTGGGCTTCCTAAAACTTGAAAGATGGAAAAGGAGATGTTATGGGCTTTCTTGATATGCCTGACCCAAAAGTAACAGGCAACCAACTTTAATTTAAAAAAAAAAAAAATTCTGTGGTAAAAGGGAAAATAATGACAGCAGCTCCCAGGAGTTAAAGAAGGATAGTGTGAAGAATGACGCCATGCAGCATCCACCCAAGCTCCTCTGCAGGAAGGAGAGTTAGACTTATGTATGTCATTCCTGTTTCTCAGGACATATCAGGATGAATTAACACAGTCTGCCAGGAGTTAAAGAAGGATAGTGTGAAGAATGACGCCATGCAGCATCCACCCAAGCTCCTCTACAGGAAGGAGAGTTAGACTTATGTATGTCATTCCTGTTTCTCAGGACATATCAGGATGAATTAACACAGTCTAGGATGGGAAGGTGGTCTATATCTTGTAGGGATGGGAAGGGAGTGATCCCTTTCCTCCTCATCACTAGGGTCATGGCACCCATGTAACAAAAGACAGGTTAATAAGAGAAAAGCACAACAAATTTATTTGGTCATAGTTTTACATGGCAGGGGGGCCTTCAGAATGAAGACCCAAAGATACAGGGAAAAATATTCATTTTTATGCTTAGGTTTAATGAAGAATGCACAGCTGTGGAGACCTGTGGACAAAAAGAGTATGATCTAATGCTAGTGGACTGAGTGGGGAAACCCAACGAGCCTGTCTGCGTACATTCTCTTGGCCTCTCTGTGCTGCACTCTTTTCTCCTTGGTAAGGAGCAGGATCCTTTCTGCAATGGGGGATCTTATGACCTGTAATCAAACAAGGTAGGCCATAGAATTTCTTTATGGTCCTTTTTTACACAGAAAGGCAGGGGAAAGTGAGAGGAATATTTTTAGGTTTTAGGGCTAGCTTGAGTAAAAGGGGTTCTGGTTTCTATGACCCACCTAGCGAAAGAGGAATTCTAGTTTCTATGGCTGGCCTTGGGGGAGAATAAACGGTGAGAAACAGGAGGGCAGGAGAAGTTCAGTGAGAAATTTTGCTTCTGAGGCCTTTGCTTTAGGCTGTCATTTTCTAGCCCCACCAATCTCCATTACTGTACCTGTTATACCACAGTTCCAAAGCCACTTTCTTTTTCTGCTGATAAGTTATCTGCCTTCCAGGCCATGTCCCTAAAACAGCTTGTGCACTCTCCTTGACCCCTTGTCATTTCTCTTTTTCTACTGACTGGGGTGCAAACAAGAAGGCAGGACCTGTAGCAACCACCTTGAATCCCAAAACAGAAGCTACGTAAGTGATTAGCAGAGCCCTATGTCACCAGGCCTGGACAATTGATATTTTGACTGCTACATAAGAGAGAAATAAATTTCTTCCTTGCTAAAACTACTGTTTTTTATTTTATTTATATATTTTTATCTTTTTATGCTACAGCAGGTAGACAGTACTCTAACACAGGAAAGTAGAAAAAAGAAATCATGTACAGCCACAGAGGTCATAGTATTTGGATATTTGTCAAAATAAAATGGGAAATTGTTAGAATTTTAAATAGAGAAGACATTTAAGAATAGACACCAGTATACAGTTGGACTACAGCTCAGAGATATAAACAAGAACTTCAAGCTAGTGAGTGTTTTGAACATAAATAGTTTTTGAAATCCTGGGTGTAGTATATTAGATCCCAAAAGAGGTAGTATAGGGATAAAGTGGTGAAGGTCAATGTACAGCCTGGGGGGACTCCAATATGCGTAGCAAATGGTGGAGATTAATAACCAAACATGATAGAGAAGGAGGAGCCAAAGAGGTATAAAAATAAAATGTTAGTGAAACAACCATATTTGCCCTAGTTTCCACAGTGGACATTCAGAGTATTTCCCTTTTGGGAACTTATATTTTACATATTTTTATATGTGAATTTCATCTAACTTTCAAGTGTAAGAAATGTACTAAACTCAAACTAGGTTAACAATAAGAAGGAAAAATATTTGAAATATACATAGATCCCTCAAGTTTCAGAAATTCACCTTGCAAAATTAAGCCCTTGTATCTGTGTATTAACAGAAAATATGAGAAAGCCAAGCCAATATCTCAGCAAAGATCTCCAGATACTTTGGTAGCATAACATAGAATGTCAGGGCTTACTCTCTATTCCCTTGCTCTGACTCTTTGGTTTTCTGTTATCTTGTATATTTTTCTTACTCAGATCATCATATCACACAAAAATATTTCCCCACAAGCTAAGCCTGTTACCTTTTAGTAAGTGGATACCCATCAATCAGAATCCTGGAAGGGAACAAATAGTAAATTCAAACAAGGAGTTTTAATGAAGGATTTATTTATCAAAATATGAGCAGGTTAAGGAAAATCAACAAGAAATGGTACAGTACCTTGTGGCTAGTAGCAGAAGACAGCAACACCACTCTAAGCCTAAAAGGAGAAGGGAAGATAGCAGCTACCTGAACTGGAAAGACACGACCTGTGGGAGAAGTTCACCCAAAGTAAACTAGGACTTCTGGTAAAGGCAGAGTGTCAAGGGATTAAATGTATGAATTTCACTTTTCTCCTGCCTTTGATGTCCCATTAGTACCTCCCATTGGCCAAATCCAACCAAAAGCCAATGATCAGCCCTCTTCCTCCTAAACATATTGCAGGAGGTGAGGGTAACAATTAGATCTGGAGGTGCAAATTGGAAATATATGCCTCTTTAGTATATGAAGGGTTTGGTTATAGTGCAGTGGGTACTACAAATCAATATGTTGTGTTATTTGAAGCCCTCTTCCTCCTAAACATATTGCAGGAGGTGAGGGTAACAATTAGATCTGGAGGTGCAAACTGGAAATATATGCCTCTTTAGTATATGAAGGGTTTGGTTATAGTGCAGTGGGTACTACAAATCAATATGTTGTGTTATTTGAACTAATGGTAGAGTAAATTGAACCTATGAACAATATTGTAGCTTTTCCCCAGAATGAAATATTTATGTTTCTTGGTGTGACACCCTGTGACTCTAAATTCTGCATAAAGACAGAGGACATCTGGGCTTATATGTGTCTGCCAGATGGCGTGGGATGCTCAAAGATCTGGATAGCTAATTTTACACAGTAACTGCTTCTAATAGGAGTTTTATATTGAAACCTCTGACACGCTTTTACCAGAAGTTGTACTGCCAAGTCTGGCTATAATAAATGTGCATGATTTAATAGCTAATTCTCCAGAAATATCACTTTTTTCCCCCTTCCTTCAAAATCTTTGCCCTGTTCAGCAGCCCACATTTTAATTCTATAACATTCATCCTTTTCCGATCCTTCTCTGCCCCTAAGTGGTAGTGCTCATTAGCCTTGATATTTTTATATTATTGTACATTCATTCAGAGGATGTGAAGATACTTTTTTTTTTTTTTTTTTGCCACAAATAACAAAAGCACTGTTTCCTGAGAACTGAGAAAATTCCAGTTACTATTTGTGTATTTTCCTGAGGTCTTTAGTGGCCTTTAAACAATTGCTGCTCTTTTCTAAGAGTTACTGTCAGTACAATTTTCTCAGCTTTTAAACTTCATCACAATTTAAGGAGGTTTTGAATGATCTTTCCCTTTTGAACCAGAACACAGATTTGAGTATGTTGTACTAACTAATTTGCTGTCTTAGAAATGCTTCTTTATACCCGTATTTTACCCACATGACAGGACACACCCCTCATCTAAACAAGGAAAAGCAACAAAATGCCAGTTCCCTTGTAGTTTTGCCTTTCATCTTATCCACTTTCTATTTACCAGGTAACTTGTGAAGATCCCCCAAAGTTACACAATGAGATAGTCAGCTTCAATCAACTACAACTCCACATAGGGGTATCAAATTTAACTAGCAGCCCAATGAGCATAAAGACACTCAAGTAAGTAAGAACTGGCTTATTGCCTACCTCTGCTCCCTCTCCATGCACCACCCCCAGCCTTCGACTTTGGCAGGAAGTTAACTACCAAGGAAGGGTGGAGATGAGCAGGTTGAAAGGATGAAGAGCTAACAACTATGCTACAGGCTTCCAGTTTGAAGCCAGCTTGAGGTGGGGGAGGGAAGAATATTTAATCAGAACAGCTTCTGTTCTCTTATCTTTAGAAGAGACATGCTAATTTCTGAATCAAGACCATATTTGTTCCTTGAAATAATCTTAGAGCTGTCTGTTACATTGTCAAGATGTAAAAGCACTAAGACTTGCTAGAACTTTCATTCAGGGCCACAGAAGCTCACTTTATTGGATGAAATATCAAGGATCAATACAAGTCAAGAAGGAAGTTGCATTTGCTCATAATCCATGCATCATTCCTGCTCAACAGAGCAGTTAGAGAATAAAAGACAATTTATTTTCCAAAAAAAAAAAAAAAATGTTATTTTTTTCCTTTTACTTGGTGCTTCTGTATTTAAAAAAGGAATGGAAACAGAAGAGCCTATTTTACTAATCATGACTTACATTAATTCATCATTTGTCAAAGTCCCTACTAGAAGGAAGGTGTTTTGCTAGGTATTGCACATGGGGGTTTTTGGTGGGGGAATCGTGGGAGGGGGGAGGATGTATAATATCCAGTCAAAACTCCATCAAAGTTTATGGCATTGAATTGTGGATCTTCACAAACTTCATAATCCCTGTAGTTTTAATGAGCATGCCTTCCCCTTCCAACACTGAAATCCTCCCCCCTAAAAAGAAGAATATACTGATAACTGATGAAAAGTGACTAACAGCAAAATTTTTGTTTAACTTCAGAAAACACTTCTATACCTATTACATAGAAGATAGAAATGGTGCTTTTAAAAAGTGGGTAATTTGATGATCTTGGAGAATAAAAGGGAAAAAAATGAACAGGAGTGTCAGCAGATAAATATGAAGCTGTTGTCGGTGTTAGAAAAGAAGCCAAGAAGAGGGGAAAGGAAGCTGAGTAGTAGAACCCTGAAATCTTCTCAGAACTTCCCACCCCCCTCAGTGTATAGTTTTCTTGCTTTAATTTATTTTTAACATACTACCTTTAAAGCTGACCTCTTATGTAAACTATATGCCCAGTACCCTAGATCACTTTATATCTTTCAGTCATAAAAATATACCTGTTACCTTGCAGCCTATTATGGGAATTTGCTTTTAACTAATGCATGGTCTCCCCTCGATGTCTGCAGTAAATCTCTATCTCCTTTATTGTGAAACACTGCAAGATTATAAATCATAACAACAGTATTAACAACTTTTTATCGCATACTCCTTTAGTCTGTCAGGGACCATTATCATTGGAAAAAGGATTTCTGTAGGTGACTTTTCTATCTGTAACTTTATTTTATTTACTAGACGTAAACATTTAAAGGATTTATTTTTTTACCATAATGTTATCTAATGTTAAGAAAAATGAGTTCTTATAGCTCTGCTATTTTTGACTAACAAACAAGTCTTGATACATGTTATATAATAGGTTTTAGGAATCAAGTATAAAATGCAAAATGTAATAGATTACTAATATAGTATTTATATTATATATGTTACTGTAATTTACAAGACTTAGATCATTTGGTTGGCTGAACTTAAATTTCTCTGTTTACAAACTATATTTAAAATTATATCTAATTACAAATTAGCATTTCTTTTAGCTTTTTCATGCAAAATCTGCCATTAACTGCTTGAGGAATTTACAAATGTCACTACTACACTGGTACAGATACACTTCAGAGAAATTTTTATTGCCCCACCATCCTCTTTTGCCAGTTCCGTCAATAAGCCTCCCTGTAGTAAACTGCCATATTCAAAAAGATGTCTCCTGGAGCCATTGAACATTCCAAGTATATGATCCAAATAATCTCATCATGGTGTTCTAATAATTAAAATCAGAATTTTCTTTCTGTTTAATTTATTCTTAAACTTAAGACTCATTTAAATATATTGTCTTCTCTAAACACTCAAAATGTTAGAAATATAATGAGCATATATATTTTTTATAAGTAAATGAAATAATGGGCCGTCTTAGAAGTCGATGAACTCCCCATCTCTATAAAATTCCCAGCAAAGACTGGTTAACATGGACCATGAATGCACTGACCGCGGGGTTTCTTCAGTTGCACTAGCAGAGCTCTAGGGTTCTAGTTAACTCTCATCCTTTCCATCTGTAGAATGACAAGGAGATACCCAGACTCAAGATATTGCATAGCTTAAGAATGTGTCAATCAGAAGAAGCATCGGTCAGTCATCTATAAACATGAAAGGAAAATCACTGAGGCAATTTGGCAGTGTTCACCCAAGAACTACCCAGGGCAAAGGGTGCTCTGTTAGGCCAACAGGAGCAGACGGCTCTGTTACAACACAGCTTCTGTAACACCAAGTAGCTCCTATGATTGGCAAAAGGAGCAGTAATGTTAA
>NW_007735936.1:25150-25625 GCF_000696425.1 Galeopterus variegatus
CAACACAGCTTCTGTAACACCAAGTAGCTCCTATGATTGGCAAAAGGAGCAGTAATGTTAAAAAGCAGAAATGTTGCACTGGTTTTCTAGGCAAGTGAAGCTGGAATAGTGAGAGTAAAATGACAATGTGCCCCTGATCCAGATCACCCTTCCCCGTAAGACATACTGTCAGCCTTGCTCTGGACTCGTGACATGTGCACTGACTGCAGTGTCCATCTAAACAGCAGTCACGATGACTCTGAGTTCTGCCTCCTTCTGCTGTGTCCCAGGGCTCAAAAGTCAACATTTCCACTCAGTTTCTTTCAGCACTTATTTCATGGTGCAAACTCCAGCTATCTTGAGCTGCCTCCCCAAGTTATTCAAGTAGTCCTTTGAGTACATACTTACATAAGTTTTGGGTGGTTTGTCCCCACTCCCATCTCCACTATAACCCCTGTTATTTTATTTTTAGTACACAGTTTTGCAGAATACAGGG
>NW_007735936.1:26049-26940 GCF_000696425.1 Galeopterus variegatus
TCTGAAAGAGTAATGGTTACTCTGTTGATTTGTTGCCTAGATGATTTGTCCAATGCTGAGAGGTGTGTTCGAGTACCCCAATATTATCATAGAGCAGAAGCTTGTTCTTTCACTCTGGAATGGACTTTGTGGAGAGAGAGGACCTCTTATTTTCTTTGGTCTCTGCTGGTGACTCTCCCAGTGTCAATGCAGTCCAGTGGCTGGGGGGCCATCTGTGGGATGGTTGTAACATCTAGCCACTTTCATGGCAGCCATGGTTACTGTGGTGGCTGTTGTGGGCCGCCCACATAGAGATGATATTTTTGGCATGCTCCTTGGTACAGGAGGTGTGTCTGCTTGTGGGCGGGGGCTCTGGTCCCTAGCTCAATGCCTCAGGTCCCCAGGTGGGCCCCGAGGTGCTGGTGGTGTGCCTGATTGCTCACGGACCCCAGTTGTGCCAGTATTTTCCCACAATTATGCCGCCAAAGTCAACAAAGCATTAAAAAGTAAAAGAAAAATAAAATAAAAATGTTACACTTCTCACTGTGTAACAGAGACAAAAAAAGGATTACTCAAAGCACCATGACTGCGATGAGAAGCCCAAAGGTTCTGTACCCCAGCAATTCCCCTGTTAGAAGGAGAAAACTGGATACTGCCCTGATTCAAAGTTAGTTTCTGTTTTTTTATTGCAAAGACAAGGAAGTTTCATCAGAAAATTCAGTTGATTCAATCATTACAAAAAGACACAAGGACATGGGCAGTGTTACAAAAGTTATCTATAGCTAAGTATAGCTTAAACAATGGAAACTAGTAACATTAGTAAAATTAACAATGTGGCATTCCTGGGCTGGCCCGGTGGTGCACTGGATAGTGCACCGCTTGGGAAGCGTGGCGGCGGCCCCCCCCCCGGGG
>NW_007735936.1:27689-29297 GCF_000696425.1 Galeopterus variegatus
TTATCTGAAGTATAACCTCTCCTTAGGCAAAAGTTGCATTCTTAGGATAAATCTAAGTATAATTATCTCCAAACTCTCCCCCAACAGACAGCATGCCCCTAGCAAACATTTTTTCACAACTTTCCCTTCAGCAATTCTTACAATCTCTTAACAGGATCAGTGTGACAACCACCGGTTAGCTCTAAAATCATTAAAGTATACAATGCCATACCTAGTTGATTAGATGGGCAGTTGCCCAGCTGTCTGTGAGCTGTGGACCCCTACCCAAGGGCTTTTGCGCTATACATGCACTTACCTAAAAACCCTATTCTAAAATCAAATGAGAATCAAGATTTCTAACCCTCTACGTAAAAAGAACAAGGGGAGGGAAGAAAATGTGTACTGGGATTTTAGAAGTATGTGTTTTTTTCAAGGTCTGAGACTTATCTAGTTCAGCTATATATTTCTATATAAAATATATTGTATATTTAAATATAATATGCAATATATATTATATATATTTTATTTGTAGCATATCAAACAGTAAAAAAATTATTCTGTAGTATTTCTGAAGAGGAAACCAGTATAAATGATATGCCTGTGTGCATTGTAGCCTCAGGGTGTTCTTACGGGGTCCAGAGCACCCGCTGGAGCCATCTTATTTGTAGAAAGCTTTATAACTGTTTTATTTAAAATTGCATTCCAATACCAGTGGCTTGGGCTGGGGGTGGGGATGAAGAGATGTTGGCCTAAGAGTACAAAGTTGGAGTTAGGAGAAATAAGTTCTGGAGATCTACTGTACAACATGGTGACTACAGTTAATAATGTACTGTGCTTGTACACGTACTTGAGAATTGCTAGGAAAGTAGATTTTAAGTGCTCTCACCACATTAAAAAAAAAATGGAAAGTATGCGAGGTGATCAATATGCTAATTATTTGACTTAATCATTCCACAATGTATACATATATCAAAATATCACAGTGAATGCCATAAATATATATTTTTTATTTGAACATTTTTTAAAAAGTCATTTAAAAGACTATGCCTGCTTTATTCAATGGAAAATAAAAATCACTTTACCTCGAGAATCTACTTTCATGCTCAAACATTTTAGCCAGGGAATTCTTCCTGTGTCTTCTCCAAATCCCCTCTTCATTGCCTGTTTGAAAAGGGCAAACAGAGCCACATTCTGAAATTATGATGATAAAAAGCTTACATGTCTGAAGAAAGCTTAAGATGCAGCTAATCTTTATCTCTACTGGTCCCCAAATCTACTATGTGGTATTGTAG
This sequence comes from Galeopterus variegatus, assembly GCF_000696425.1. Taxonomy (NCBI): domain Eukaryota; kingdom Metazoa; phylum Chordata; class Mammalia; order Dermoptera; family Cynocephalidae; genus Galeopterus; species Galeopterus variegatus. Next base: position 28,961 of record NW_007735936.1, read on the forward strand.
AAATAAATCCGAATTAGTGGAATAATTTGGACTTTAATACTAACAAATTGTGTGAATTGGGAAAACCATTAGACATCTCTGAGCCTATTTTCTCTGAATAAAATGGGACCGATAACATCGGTCATGACTTCCACTACCTTACTATGTACAAAAAGAACCACTGAAAAGACTTATTTGAAAAACTTATGATGGGCTACACAAATGAAAATCTATAATCATAACAAAATTTCATTTATTTTTAAATGTAAAATTTAATTAAAACTTCCAGGCTAATAAAATCAGTGGACACAATTAAAATGTGATTTGGACTGTCAGTATTAAGTAAAGCATATAGTTG
>NW_007735936.1:29549-31743 GCF_000696425.1 Galeopterus variegatus
TAACAAAATTTCATTTATTTTTAAATGTAAAATTTAATTAAAACTTCCAGGCTAATAAAATCAGTGGACACAATTAAAATGTGATTTGGACTGTCAGTATTAAGTAAAGCATATAGTTGCTTTTTTCACCGTACTTTTAAAAGTTTCAGTGTTTTAAGGAAATTGACTGGCTACTGCAGGCTCAAAAATTAGAGGCAGAAGAGGTCATCTAAACCATTCACCTACCAACGCTGTCTCCTGAATGCAATAGCACCTTTACAGCTCATTCATTTAGTCACATAAATCATTGCACAATCCCATAGTTGCTGCATCTCTTCCTGCCGTGCATTCACATTTTGCTCTGGTTGCCAGTTAAATGAGAGCATTATGTTACCATCCTTTCTATCCCCTGGGATATTTCCTGAATTAAACACACTTAGGAAGAAAGTATCATCTAAAATTTCTCTAATTTCTATTCTCACTTCCCTACCATTCCTTGATATATGATGCTTGGAACTGGTGATTTGTCAATTTCAATAGTCTCTAACCTTTTAAGAACCCACAATGTTATCCTTTCACTTCCTAATTATTCAGCTTCTTCCCTGAGAGACTTCTTTTATGTAACATCTAGTCTTTATAATTTCTTAAATCTCAAAAAGAAAAAAAAGGTACATGTAAATTATTAGCTATTTAATTTTTGTAGTAAATCTCGGTGCAATAAAATTAGTAACAATTAGATTTTTAGGTTATGTTTTAACAGAATGTTGTGTTAGATTTTTTATATTTAATCTGAATTTCTCTGTGTGATTTACTGTGAAGGTGAAAATGCATCTCATTTGTATTCAGAGTTTGCTATGTAGCTTTCATACTGTCTCTTTGGTGTTTCTTAATCTACTTGCCTTTTGATCTTCATTGTCTCTGGCACTCTAATGGAGTACATTACATGAGCATTCAGTCTAAGTGTTCTTCAAACATCTTTTATTTTTCAGCAATCAAAACACCATGTAAAAGGCTTTGCTCACTACACTTGGAGCAGAAACTCAGAGACAACCCCCAAGTCTGGCACAACAGCTATAAAATGGCCTTGTTCTTATCAGGCAGAATTTAGTTCTGGAACCATTCTTTGAATGCACACCAACATATTTTATATTATGGGGACTACATGGATCCCCTACTGGAAATTATGCAGTATTATAACAAGCCTCCTAAAACACTACATGAGCATTTCGTAGCAAGTGCAATCAGGCTGCCTAAAACCACAGAATATTCACAAAGACATAGTGCGGGCATGAAAGAACATAATTGAGTCTAGAAGTTTATCAACCTAATTTCATTATCATGAGAGAATCAGTTGAATTACAAAATGTAAGATTATCGGAAAGAAAAGAATTGATGAGTAGTGCCTTCAAAGATTCCTCTTCCCAGAAATTAGAGATGAAGAAAAAACATCACTCACCAGATTATATTCCTCTCACAAAGGACCATTTGCTGGTCTGAAATATGTGATGAAGTTTAATGCCTTTGAGAGTTTACTTACTCTGTTTAATTAAGAATTGCTCAATATTCCTATAAGACTCTGCTAAAATTTCATAGTTTCTGTTACATTTTCTCATCTTTATACTTCAGACTCACCTGCTCAACAGAATTATTTACTTCCTTATATGTGGCATCATTACATTTGGTTTATACCTTTAGTATGGAATCTATGGTATGGTTAAGAAATACTTGTGTCTTCTGCATATATATGCTTATCTCTCTGTATAAGTTGTGAGCTGTTAAAAAGATGGTGTTATTTCAACTATCTTTGTACCCCCAACACTGGTAAAATCTCACAAATTGTCAATGTTATTCATTTATCAATAAATTAATTCAAACATTATAATGCTATTTTTGGTTAGTTAGCTAGCTTGTTAATTAATTAGTTATATTTACTGACCCTACTCTGAGCTCTAGGCCAACATTTATAACAGTTACTTGGCATCTCCTTGTAGAGGTCTCAAAAGTATCTCAAATTTAAAATGTCCAAAATTAGATCTATGAAATTCCAATCCCTAACATTAGCATGTCTAATATTTTTTGTCCCAGTGAATGTTACCATCCATCCAGTTGTGCAAACCAGAAAGCCAGATGTCACTGTTGCCACCTTTTCTTTTATTATCTTCCTTTCTACTTCATTTCCATTGCATTTTATTTCCATTCCTCTTGATTTTGCCTG